>NC_047522.1:22636150-22748650 GCF_902827115.2 Pseudochaenichthys georgianus
CGGCACAGCAGCGCATGGTGGACGACGGATCTGGAGACGTGAAGGTGGAGTGAAACAATACACCCACAGAAACTAAATCCTAGCTTTAATGACACCCGCTGACTCGCTTTTAAACCTTCCTCTCTGCGACAGGTGTGGCGTATCGAGGACCTGGAGCTGGCGGAAGTCAACCCCAGTACTTACGGGCAGTTTTATGGAGGAGACTGCTACTCGGTGCTGTACACGTACCAGATATCCAACCAGCAGCAGTACATACTCTACATGTGGCAGGTCAGGACCCTCAGTGGGCTCAGTCCCTTGTTTACCTCTTCTACATCAACATGTGTCCCCTCTTCTTCACGTCTCTTCTTCATCAACATGTGTCCCCTCTTCTTCATGTCTCTTCTACATCAACATGTGTCCCCTCTTCTTCACGTCTCTTCTTCATCAACATGTGTCCCCTCTTCTTCATGTCTCTTCTTCATCAACATGTGTCCCCTCTTCTCCATGTCTCTTCTACATCAACATGTGTCCCCTCTTCTTCATGTCTCTTCTACATCAACATGTGTCCCCTCTTCTTCATGTCTCTTCTACATCAACATGTGTCCCCTCTTCTCCATGTCTCTTCTACATCAACATGTGTCCCCTCTTCTTCATGTCTCTTCTACATCAACATGTGTCCCCTCTTCTTCATATCTCTTCTACATCAACATGTGTCCCCTCTTCTTCACGTCTCTTCTACATCAACATGTGTCCCCTCTTCTTCACGTCTCTTCTACATCAACATGTGTCCCCTCTGTGGAAAGAGACTCTGAAAGTTTCAGGAACAAAGATTCTCTCTCTTTTTGATCCATTTCTATAAAAACCTGTCTGAAAATGAGCTGATCAGATTTTGGCCACTTTATGATGTCATAACGATGTGTTGGCTTGGTAACCATTAGCCAATCAGCAACCAAGGTACCCCCCCCCCCCACCTTATCACCTGAATCTCCTCCTAGAGCTCCATTGAGTTCTTTGTAACCAAATGTCTCTCAGAGGGGCGTGGGGAGGGGCTCCTTATCTTCATCTGTAACAGACAGAGAATCAGCACTTTGGAAACAGGGCTGAAACAGAGGGGATTATGGGTAATGCTGCAATGATCTGTTTGGTGTTTCAGCCAATCAGAGACAGGTTCTGTATATCTCTGAGACCTGTGCGGGAAACTTCTGAAGCAATTGGAAACAGGGCTCAGAGAGGCACGAGGAGAGCTGGGGCTCTGACGGTTTATTTGGAGTTATGGCCGGAGAGTTGAATTCTGAAGAACTCTTCTGCAGCTCGAGGTTTTAACGAGTGTAATAATCAACATTCTTTATCAGCGAGGCTAAACATTATGGACCCTGAATCTAACTAGAGCTCAATGTGCACGTCATGGCGGCTTGTTCTCGGTCATAGCCTGGCAACAACAACGAGTTGCCCCTCCTTAAGAGAGATGGCAGCAATACCCAAGGCCGTAGACCTGTGCCGTAGGAAAGGAGACAGTGAGAGGAGAAGTGATGAACTGTGTCGAAGGTTGAATTCCTAAGCAAATGATTCCCTAGCGAGACTTTTAATCTCTCCTTTCTGGCTCTGAAAACACCATTTGTTCTGTGTCCTACCAGGGCCGCCACGCCACTAAGGACGAGATCACAGCCAGCGCCTACCAGGCTGTGGACCTTGATAACAAGTACAATGGAGCGCCGGTGCAGGTCAGGGTGGTCATGGGAAAGGAGCCTCGCCACTTCCTCGCTATTTTCAAAGGCAAACTCGTCATCTTTGAGGTACAGATTTGCATTCATTTTTTGACAGATAGCAAATGCTCCAGGTTTAAAGTGTTCCTATTGTGCTTTTCCGTTTCCTGTCAAAAATAAAGAGCTTTTTGAACATTAAAGCATGGAAACGTGTCGCAGGAGAGGCACACGCATGAGCCCCTTTAAGTAGGTGGCTGGAGGAGGAGTCGCTCCATAGGGAAATCATCCTCCACATGCATTCCATGTATTTCCATTTAATGCTACTTTACATACTTCTACTCCACTTCCCGCATTTGATTAAATTAGTTACTTTACATACTCAGAATATATGCTAATACAACATATAAACAAACGTATAAATAAACATTGATTTATGATAATAGGCTAAGTTATCCAGCAGCAGTGTATAAAGTAATTTAAGTTCGCTCCACCTCGATGAACACGTTAATGCATCAATAATCATAATCCAGTCATTTAAAGGTGGGGTAGGTAAGTTTCAGAAACCGCCTCGAGATCGCTAGAATTTGAAAACACACAACCGGAGAAAATCTGCCACTTCCTTAGAGCCCCTCCTCCAACACACACGAACGCGCACATGACCAATGAGGGCATGAGATAAGTTTGTGCCCCGATGGAAGGCTGACAGGCAGGTAGGCCATCCAATCGATTGGTTGTACTTTTTACAGTATTACGGCTTCTCCAGATGACATTTTTCTATGGATTTTTTGTCAAAGCACTTCAGATATTCATTGCCATCGGGATGTTAAGAGCATTCCATGGAATATAACAAAAAGTGTATCTCGAGCCGGTTTCTGAAACTTACCTACCCCACATTTAACAGATATGATTCTGAAATGGGGTATCTTCGTACTTTTGTACTTTTACTATAGTAAGATGCAGGACTTGTAACGGAGTGTTTTTAGTAATATTTCCACTTTTTATTTTAGTATATGAAGCGAGCAGTGCCAGGATTCTTTTAATTGTATATATTCATGATTGAATGGACAAAAATCCTGGCTCAGTGAAGGTTTTAGGGAACAGTAAATGAGGGACTTTGTACACATCGTTTTTTATCCAGTCTTATGGTTTGATACAAATAATGCCTCCAAAAAAATACTAGAAACAGGCATTTATGTGTGTGTGTGTGTGTGTGTGTGTGGGCGCGCGTGTGTGTGTGCGTGCATGTGTGTGTGCGTGCATGTGCGTGCGTGTGTGTGTAGGGTGGTACGGGCCGACCTGGTGTAGCTAACCCTGAGGGCGGGGCCAGGCTCTTCCAGGTCAGAGGGACCGACGAGATGAACACGAAGGCCACGGAGGTGCCGTCGAGGGCCTCGTCTCTCAACACCAACGACGTCTTCCTGCTGAAGACCGACCACATGTGCTTCCTGTGGTACGGAAAGGTACGTCAGTCACAAGCTGGATTAACCACACGGGGAAATACTGAGCGTGCTCTTCCAACATGAGAGTAACGTGATAACAAAGGTATCCCAACTGCTAATCTGAAGTAAACATTGATACTGCTTTCTACTCCTCCATCTTGTGACTGTGTCCCTCTCTTGGATATCAGCATGTGAAGGACACTGCTCAGGAACTAGTCTCTGTATGTGATGACTCCTTCCTTCTGGAGAGGATCCCAGATACATGGATCCTGATTTGAAGCTCAAGCCGGGGACCAGGGAGATTGTTCTAACATAATGTGTGTGTGTTGTCGGCTTGTGTGTGTGTGCAGGGCTGCAGCGGGGATGAGAGGGTGATGGGGAGGGCCATGTCTGATGTGCTGTCCAAACAGGACAAGCAGGTGGTGATGGAGGGCCAGGAGCCAGCTGAATTCTGGGTAAATCTGGGAGGAAAGGCTCCCTATGCCAGCGACAAGAGGTGAGCACAGAAATCACCAACACTCCAATCCATTAAATATGTTATAACATATTTTATATATATATAATATATATATAAATTAGTTTAAACAATACATATTCCAGAGATGGTTTATGTTGCTATTCAATTGGACTCTCGTTGTTGTTCTTTGCTTAAATATTCTGCAGCACAGATATTAATAACTCTGAGCCTTCAAGCTTTTGTTGTTCTTTAATTATGTATTATATTATGTAAAGCATACAAAATGACAATAACAACAGCCTGTTGGCAAGGACTCGTCCAAAAAAGCTCTAAATTTGGAACATTAATAAGCTTACATTTAAGTCTGCATGGATTATTGTTATATCAAGGTCAGTGGAATATGCCCAATGCCATGTGAAATGTAGTCTGGACACACAACACACACACACACACACACACACACACACACACACACACACACACACACACACACACACACACACACACACACACACACACACACACACAGAGATTACAGTGAGCTGTGTGTTTCAGGCTGCAGAAGGAGGAGCCCCCCCACAGTCCCCGGCTGTTTGAATGCTCCAATCAGATTGGAAAGTTCCGGATGACGGAGGTGGAGGACTTCGCCCAGAGCGACCTGGACGAGGAGGACGTGATGCTGCTGGACACCTGGGAGGAGGTGAGGGGGGAGACATCAAGTTTTCTGAAGACCTACAGAGTGTAATAAAAGGGTATATGTGGGAAATAAGTCATTAAGTGATCAAATAAAGTTTAAAAAGTTAAGAAGTTTTTACCTCATATATATATAATAATTGAAGGTGAAAGTTTAAGGTCATCAAATACTATTTAGTATTTATTTATTTATTTTATGGGATTATTTCTCCTTGAAAACTCATATTATTTAGATAATACATATCAATTATATAAATACACACTTTTGAGGAAAGGTAAGCACCTTCAGCTGCGTGGATATAAACGCTAACCCATTTATGTATCTATTAATTAGCCACACATGTGTATCTTGATTCTTAATTGATCAATAAAGCAGCCTTTTTTAAATATACATATATTACGATACTATGATGTCTGTGGTATTTTGCACAACCTTTGTCAGATTGTGTATCCCTAGGTTATTGTATATAATGTCTAAACTAGAGTTGACAAAAAGCCAGTCCACTGCACTGCTCCAGACGCACGCAGGGCACGCAAGGTACCGTCACGCACGCGCACATGTAATAGCAACAACGTCTCCAGCTAAAGGTAAAAGTAAGGCGTGTTACCTGTAATGTCTTTAATACGCAGCATGTAAAAAGGACTTGGAAATTGCCCGTCAAGCTAACTGAGTTGCTAGCTTGACTCTTCGGGCTACTCACGTGATCTCTGCTCAATGGACATTCGAAAATGCGCAAGTTGAAAATCAACGCGACGCGAGCGGACGTTTTTGACGCAATTTCTGAAGTCTTTGATAGGCGCAAAGGTGATCTTTTATAGACCCTATTAAGTTTGGAGTTTTTGAATTGACCCTTTGTGTTTTGTTCGTGATGCACAGACACATTACACCCGGTTGTGTGACGCAGTCCTACCTGCTGCTGTCGGTTCAGAGCCTCGGCTCCTGGTCCCCGGTCTGACTCCTTATCCACCGGACCGAGTCTGGCACTTGCTCTCGCCAGGAGACACTAAAAACAAGACATTTCAATTTGAATAATCAGCAGCAGAGAAATTAAGTTTAGAGACTTTAAAGACAGATTTCAGACAGACTGTAAATGTGTTTTTATGTTCTACTCTAAACTGTGCAATGCCTTGTTTACTGTGACGAAAACATGTCCCGAATTGGGATCAATACATTCAGCCTTATCTATAAATAATAATACGTCTCTGTCAGATACGCCGTGTAAGGCAAGGCAAGGCAAGTTTATTTATATAGCACTTTTCAACGCAAGGTAATTCAAAGTGCTTTACAAAAAAAAATGAAAGACATTAAGCATTAAAAAAGAAAAGCTAATAAAATAAACATTAAGGAAAAATACATGGATAAAAGTTACAGCGCAGTCTAAAATATGAATAGTTCAATTAAACAATACAATGTGTAATCCCTAGACTCCTAATAACTGGTACCCTGGTAACCCTGGTAACCCTAACAAATAATAAAAACAAGATGAAATATTCCACTAGGAGATTTTATTCAATTTTAAACAAAAATAAACAACATTAAATGCTTCAGGACTCAATTTTTCAGAAAAATAGAAATAACTTAAAATAATATTCAGGAAATAATGCATAAGCTTCAGATATAGCCACACACTTCACCTGTTAAACATGTATTGAAGTAAAAGGTACCATTTTGGTACCAATGTTATTTTATAATGTGTTTCCGCTGCACTATAAATGAATGCTCTTAATGTTTACCATTGGTGTAAAGCACTTGTGTTGAAGGTGCTATATAAATAAGCTTGCCATATTTCCATCTTAAAAAAGTACAACATTTCCATCTTTCCCCACTTCCCCTCAGATTTTCCTGTGGGTCGGGAACTCAGCGAACCAGTACGAGACGAAGGAGGCGTGGAACAGCGCGCAGGATTACCTGAGGACCCACCCTGCGGGCCGAGACCCCGACACACCCGTGCTCTCCGTCAAACAGGGATTCGAACCGCCAACCTTCACCGGCTGGTTCAACGCCTGGGACCCTCACAAGTGGAGCGTGAGTTTGTAAAGAGCGGGGGTGTCCAAACTTTTTTCTCCGAGGGCCACACACAGAAAAACATACGAAGGGCTGGGCCACTCACTAGCTGCAGCCTATGACAGCTTTCCATAGGGTTTAATAATTTTTTTAGCAGCTCATTCCTTACAACAGAAGCCTCACATCGCTTATCATAAGAGGAAATAGGAAAGGTTGTTATGTAAATAAGTTATTGGGCTTTTTTCTTATCAACTTAGATTTGTTCGATCATGTTTTAATTGACTGAAAGTGTGCTTATCAACACATGAACACCATACTGTGTAATATATGTTTACAGATATATTTAAGAAGTACAATACAAGACAAGCAAAAGTTTCATTTGTGGGCCATATTTCATTATACTTTGGAATTAGCTGAGGGCCAATTCAAAATGGACACCCTAGACCAGGGGTGTCAAACTCAAGGCCCGGTGGCCAAATCCGGCCCGCGACTTCATTTAATGTGGCCCGCATGCAAAGAATATAATAAGTTTATTATATGGTTACATGCCACTTTACGTGCCCATAAAGTAGCCTACATGTCCCACAATGCATCTTGTTTTGTGACATGCTCACTGAAGAGACTTACAATTATTTGCCCTAGACTTCTGCTTTCAGACGTAGTTAATTATGAAGTTATTACCCTATCCGATAATAATTCAATGCACAGGAAATGATGTATTATAATACATTATTTTATATATATTATTTATTTATATAGTCCTAAAGTCACAACCGGCCCTTTGAGTGCAACCATAATTGTGATGTGGCCCGCGAATACATTTAGTTTGACACCCCTGCCCTAGACTGTCAGTAAGAGAAAGCTGCATGGCGACACACCCCTGTTCAGTCTGTGTGTATGACATTAGCAGATGACTGAGAGGAGACACAGCTGATGAATCCTTTCAGACACACATTGTTGAACCCTGCATGCTGACCCATTCTCAATCGATCTTCTCAACAGGGAGGCAACTCCTATGAGGAGATGAAAAAAAAGCTGAGTGATCCAGCGTCTCTGTCACAGATCACTGTTGTAAGTGATTGATTAACACTAATCCCTTTAATTATTAACCATGCACTAATACCCCAATGGTACATATGATGCTAATCTGTGAATGCTTACAATGTTGATATTTCCTCCCAGATGTCATGTAAAAAAAATGATCCTGCATTACACTAATCTCAATCGGTTTTTAATAACTAATATCCCAATTGTAAATATGACTAATGTGTTGAAATACTCATACTACTCCTCAAATGCTTACAATTTAGACGTTTTCTCCCAGATGTCATGTAAAAACCACCAGAATGATGATTTCCCTCGCCTGTCTGCAGGATCTGAACAACACTAATCTCAATAAGAGTGCTGGTGGGGGGGGCTACGGGGCTCCTGGAGGCCCCGCCAGCTCCCCTCCGGCCTACAGGATCCACGGAGGGGATCTGTCCCCCAGACCCTCCACCCCCAGCAGCCCGTCCACCCAGAGAAACTCAGCCTCCGTGACCCTCTCCCCCTCCTCCCCCTCTACTGGAGACCCTGCCATGTTTCTGGCCCCCGAGCTCCTCGTCAACAAGACCCCCGACGAGCTGCCGGCTGCCGTGGACCCCGAGCTGAGAGAGGTGGGTGCAGAGTCAGGGTGTCGCAGACAAGACCTTGGGTGTCCTGAAAGACGCATCGAAATAAAATGTATTATTATTATTATTATTATTATTATGTTTGCATTTACTCTCTTCCTCCAATTGTCGACCTGAGAGAGGTGGGTGCAGAGTCAGGGGGTGTTTCTCAATGTCGAGGACGCTTCCTTGGTAGGACAAGTCCCTCCGAGTCAGATCCTTCAGAAGCGAGGCGAGAATCCTCCCTAGCCTCGAAATTTCCCGCAACGAAGGACGCCGGCCTCGGTAGAATTCCAAGCATCCTGGACATTGGAACAGTCCTTCGGCGGGACTCGATGGCGTAGCATCCTTGAAAAAGTGGCTCTGGAGCATCCTTCCTCGACATTGAGAAACACCCTGAGTGTAGGAGACAAAACGCTAACTTAGCATCACCACCTTCAAAAGACGTACAAAAACTCACCTCTTCAAAGTGGCTTTTAATGTGTTTTTCTCCGTAAACATGGATTACTGAGCCCGTTAAAAGAATGTCCTGATTGCTTTTTTAACTACAGATCTATTAAGAGTCTTCTAAATTGAATATCTCCGAAAGGTAATCCAATATTTAGTAGTAGGTGCACCGAATGATAAGGTTATGATATAAAAAGCACACACACATGATTAGTAAAGCTCTTTATTCAGAATGAAAGTGGAACAGCTGTGCTTTACAAACAATACCTGCATTTTCTTAGCCCTTCTTTGTGGTTTCCTATAAACAAAATGTACACACAGACTCAACAGGACAATGCAATGTCTACAGAGAGACACACAATAACTATTATGCATAATGACTAAAGGACAGGGATGTGCACAGGTACGGGCTATTGTTGCCCGGGCAACGGCCCGTTTCCCCTTTTTGGCTGACCTGCCCCTCTCGAGAGAGCGAGAGTTTTTTTTTTTTCAGTTGTGGTCGAATCAACGTGATGAGCCCACAATTAGTATTGTAGCGTCTCGCTGCGGGAAACACACCAGCTTCATTCTTCTTCTTCTTCTTCTTCTTCTTCTTCTTCTTCTTCTTCTTCTTCTTCTTCTTCTTCTTCTTCTTCTTCTTCTTCTTCTTCTTCTTCTTCTTCTTCTTCTTCTTACATATAATAGCCCGCGTGGTGAACTCCCTCGACGGGGCCGCTCGCTCTCTTCTCTTGATCGCCCCCTCTCAGAGAACACTTCACTGCCCGCTTCATTGTAGGATTTCTGCCATGTCTCTACTTCAGTTTGACCATCTCTGTTATTAAGTTATGGAATACTAAATAAATCAGTAATTAGATACCTTACCGTTACTGCGCTCATAAAGAATGATAAGAATAAGAATAATGCGTATTGAACTGGTTTCATTAATTAGTGACTTTATTGAAGGTAATTATAGAAGCCCTATTTTATCAGTATGTCTGCAATGGTCAAACTACATTGAATAGTCCCCATTTTCTCTTTAGTAGTTACTAACATGAGATATTTCAATGATATATGGACCCCAAAACCAAAAATGTCCCTGGTTTTCATTTAAAAAATCAATTCACCGAATGCAAGTAGTCGCCTTAGCTTATTTTGTTATGAGATGATGATGTGAATTACTATTCAAATTAATTAATGTAATAATCGTTTTGGTCAAATATTTTTTTCGGGGGGGGGGGGGCCTTTTTCCAGTTTAGAGCAGTAGCCCCTCCAAATGTCTGTGCACGTCCCTGCTAAAGGAGATAAGTATGTATTTATTTCAACAAGGATATGCAGGAGGCTGTGGCTCAGTGGAGTAGTGCGCTGAACTTAGTGCACTGAACTTTGAATCAGGGTATAGCAAGTTTGAGTCCCACTGCAGTCAGCATGTTGTTGTGTCCCTGGGCAAGACACTTCACCTCATTGCTCCTGTGGGCATTGTCCACAGTACTGAATGTATGTTAGTCGCTTTGGATAAAAGCGTCTTACAAGTGTCATGTAATGTAATGCATACAAATACATTAATCTCACAAAAGAGAAGAGATTAATAATGCCAGATTTCAGCCAATTGCTCATTTCATATATAACAAATCACCATAGTCCAGCACAGGTCAAAGGTCACAGTTTCCATCTGCTGTCAGGTTGAGGTGGAAAACAACCTTGAAGAAATGCAAACTGACGACAAATAGACACAACAAAGATACACATAAAGACACACACATAACTACAAGGAGACAATAGTAATGGTAGGACAATGATAGGAAAACAACAACCACAAAGAGACACCTAATCAAGTGGTTTGTAAGATAATGATTCCGTGAAAGGTGTATATTTAACCTGTGTCCAGCAGAGGGCAGTCTTACTCTATTGTTCCCCTGTGTTTCCAGGACTACCTGTCTGATAAGGACTTTGAGAACCTGCTGGGAACAACTCGAGCAGATTTCAAGCGGCTCCCGAAGTGGAGGCAGAGTGACATGAAGAAAAAAGCAGGACTTTTCTGAAAAAGAATACACATATTTTTAGCAGATACATGTCTTTTTAACACTAAATAAGGCCGCTGTTCGCAGACAGGCCTTAATCATATCACTTTAATGTTTTTTTTAATACTTTCTTCCACCATCATCCCATTAAAACGATTTAAAATGCTAGTTACCATGATTGTGATTTTACAAAATAACTTATGCTTTAAATAAATTTTTAATTGTAATGCTTTGTATTTATCTATATTTTTCAATGTTTTAAGCTGATCTTACCGTGGTTAAGTTTTCTCAGGATGTTATTGCCATTTGCTGAATCGCTTGCATTATGAATAAAAACACAAAAACCTTTGATGAGAAATTCTTCTGGTTTTATTTGAGAGCTAGTGCAAAGGTATAATAACAGACGAGACAGGAATACTGTGAAATATAAAGAGGTTTATGACAGGAAACACTTGGTGATTTATGGATGACTTTCTTAATATTCTCAATAAAAAAGTCTAAAGGAAGTTTAAAAAACGAAAACACAGACAGCTCTAAATGAGCGTTTTAAAATCATACCGGTCCAGTTAGCATCGTCATTACGGCACAAAACATAAATCAATGTGAAGTCACTAAAACGGTTAGGTGCTTGTTGTGCTTTTAATACATTTATAAACATTACAACACTATTCAGGAATATCCAAAAGCTGGATTTTACTCCTGTAATTTATTGTACTTCTCCCCAATATGAAATATACAGTTTAAAGACTTTCGTTAAATAATTTCCACACTGCTCGTTCATTCATTCACTCTCTTGTTGCTTCAATCGAACACACTTCTCAACAGGACAGTGTTAGGCAGACAGCGGTGAGTCAGCTTCCCATTCAATATTTGATCAGAGTTAAATTACGTAGCTTTAAAAGGTCCTTTTAGAGTTTCCAGAAAACCACTTGGAGGTTCTTTTTTTACTGAGCGTCCACGAGCATGAGGTGCACAAAGAGTCCGGCGGAGCAGATGACGTCTCCTCTCTTGGTGAGCAGGGGGACGTGGCGATATCCTGGGGCAAAAAGAGGAAGTGAGTTCAAGTCATTATTCAGACCGCTCAATATGGAACCATGTGATTTAAATTATGCTGTCAGCAACTCTTGTTCATGGAAAATCTGAGCTTTAGTGCTTATTCTGCTGATGTTCAGATCAGGGTTTCCGCTAGGATTTTTTCTCACAGGTCAAATGTCCGGGCAGAATTTATTTTACCGGACAAATTTGAAACTTACCGGTCATGTTTCAATAATAATAATAAGAGTTGTGTAGCAGAGTTTCCGTTAGCAGGTAATTACCGGACTATGAGCAGATATGCTGATGTTTAAAACTCAGTTCACGGGGCTCATTTTTATATTGCTTCAGTTTATAATCATAACAGATCGAAAAATTCAGATTCATTTTTCAATAAATTATTCCACAAACAACAAACAACATAATTATTACATTCAAACAAACTACTTGTAGTAATTCAAAAGTTTAAATTAACTTTGAATAATAACACGGGAGAAACTCTCTTTTCCCCTCTCCCTCCCTCTCTCTCCTGACAGCCAGTTTCTCATGCAGCTCCTGCAGCTCGCTAAACAGTGGGCGGGGCTTCAGGTGATCATGCAGAGCTGCGTGTCTCGGTCTGACTCAGCAGCCGATCTGATCTCTCTCGCGTCCGGTTACACTTCACTCGCGTTTATGTCCATATCGATCAGATCCAGCTCTCCTGATCGGCCTTTATAGAGAGCACCGATCAAACTATTAAGAGTGAATATCGGCCGACAATGACCGGCGGCCGATCGATCGGAGCCTCCCTAATTATTACCAGACATTTTGACCGGCAGGTTTTGAATTTACCGGTTTTTAATACATTTTACCAGCTAAAAACCGGCTAACGGAAACCCTGGTTCAGGTGTATATCAGTATGTAGTGTCTCTACTTTAAAGAGTCCTCTCCTGCTGATGTTCAGGTGTATATCAGTATGTAGTGTCTCTACTTTAAAGAGTCCTCTCCTGCTGATGTTCAGGTGTATATCAGTATGTAGTGTCTCTACTTTAAAGAGTCCTCTCCTGCTGATGTTCAGGTGTATATCAGTATGTAGTGTCTCTACTTTAAAGAGTCCTCTCCTGCTGATGTTCAGGTGTATATCAGTATGTAGTGTCTCTACTTTAAAGAGTCCTCTCCTGCTGATGTTCAGGTGTATATCAGTGTGTAGTGTCTCTACTTTAAAGAGTCCTCTCCTGCTGATGTTCAGGTGTATATCAGTATGTAGTGTCTCTACTTTAAAGAGTCCTCTCCTGCTGATGTTCAGGTGTATATCAGTATGTAGTGTCTCTACTTTAAAGAGTCCTCTCCTGCTGGTGTTCAGGTGTATATCAGTATGTAGTGTCTCTACTTTAAAGAGTCCTCTCCTGCTGATGTTCCGGTGTATATCAGTATGTAGTGTCTCTACTTTAAAGAGTCCTCTCCTGCTGGTGTTCAGGTGTATATCAGTATGTAGTGTCTCTACTTTAAAGAGTCCTCTCCTGCTGATGTTCAGGTGTATATCAGTATGTAGTGTCTCTACTTTAAAGAGTCCTCTCCTGCTGATGTTCAGGTGTATATCAGTGTGTAGTGTCTCTACTTTAAAGAGTCCTCTCCTGCTGATGTTCAGGTGTATATCAGTATGTAGTGTCTCTACTTTAAAGAGTCCTCTCCTGCTGATGTTCAGGTGTATATCAGTATGTAGTGTCTCTACTTTAAAGAGTCCTCTCCTGCTGATGTTCAGGTGTATATCAGTATGTAGTGTCTCTACTTTAAAGAGTCCTCTCCTGCTGATGTTCAGGTGTATATCAGTATGTAGTGTCTCTACTTTAAAGAGTCCTCTCCTGCTGATGTTCAGGTGTATATCAGTATGTAGTGTCTCTACTTTAAAGAGTCCTCTCTTGCTGATGTTCAGGTGTATATCAGTATGTAGGGTCTCTACTTTAAAGAGTCCTCTCCTGCTGATGTTCAGGTGTATATCAGTATGTAGTGTCTCTACTTTAAAGAGTCCTCTCCTGCTGATGTTCAGGTGTATATCAGTATGTAGTGTCTCTACTTTAAAGAGTCCTCTCTTGCTGATGTTCAGGTGTATATCAGTATGTAGTGTCTCTACTTTAAAGAGTCCTCTCCTGCTGATGTTCAGGTGTATATCAGTATGTAGTGTCTCTACTTTAAAGAGTCCTCTCCTGCTGATGTTCAGGTGTATATCAGTATGTAGTGTCTCTACTTTAAAGAGTCCTCTCCTGCTGATGTTCAGGTGTATATCAGTATGTAGTGTCTCTACTTTAAAGAGTCCTCTCCTGCTGATGTTCAGGTGTATATCAGTATGTAGTGTCTCTACTTTAAAGAGTCCTCTCTTGCTGATGTTCAGGTGTATATCAGTATGTAGTGTCTCTACTTTAAAGAGTCCTCTCCTGCTGATGTTCAGGTGTATATCAGTATGTAGTGTCTCTACTTTAAAGAGTCCTCTCCTGCTGATGTACAGGTGTATATCAGTATGTAGTGTCTCTACTTTAAAGAGTCCTCTCCTGCTGATGTTCAGGTGTATATCAGTATGTAGTGTCTCTACTTTAAAGAGTCCTCTCTTGCTGATGTTCAGGTGTATATCAGTATGTAGTGTCTCTACTTTAAAGAGTCCTCTCCTGCTGATGTTCAGGTGTATATCAGTATGTAGTGTCTCTACTTTAAAGAGTCCTCTCCTGCTGATGTTCAGGTGTATATCAGTATGTAGTGTCTCTACTTTAAAGAGTCCTCTCTTGCTGATGTTCAGGTGTATATCAGTATGTAGTGTCTCTACTTTAAAGAGTCCTCTCCTGCTGATGTTCAGGTGTATATCAGTATGTAGTGTCTCTACTTTAAAGAGTCCTCTCCTGCTGATGTTCAGGTGTATATCAGTATGTAGTGTCTCTACTTTAAAGAGTCCTCTCCTGCTGATGTTCAGGTGTATATCAGTATGTAGTGTCTCTACTTTAAAGAGTCCTCTCCTGCTGATGTTCAGGTGTATATCAGTATGTAGTGTCTCTACTTTAAAGAGTCCTCTCCTTACTGATGTTCAGGTGTATATCAGTATGTAGTGTCTCTACTTTAAAGAGTCCTCTCCTGCTGATGTTCAGGTGTATATCAGTATGTAGTGTCTCTACTTTAAAGAGTCCTTCTCCTGCTGATGTTCAGGTGTATATCAGTATGTAGTGTCTCTACTTTAAAGAGTCCTCTCTTGCTGATGTTCAGGTGTATATCAGTATGTAGTGTCTCTACTTTAAAGAGTCCTTCTCCTGCTGATGTTCAGGTGTATATCAGTATGTAGTGTCTCTACTTTAAAGAGTGCCTCTCCTGCTGATGTTCAGGTGTATATCAGTATGTAGTGTCTCTACTTTAAAGAGTCCTCTCCTGCTGATGTTCAGGTGTATATCAGTATGTAGTGTCTCTACTTTAAAGAGTCCTCTCCTGCTGATGTTCAGGTGTATATCAGTATGTAGTGTCTCTACTTTAAAGAGTGCTCTCCTGCTGATGTTCAGGTGTATATCAGTATGTAGTGTCTCTACTTTAAAGAGTCCTCTCCTGCTGATGTGCAGGTGTATATCAGTATGTAGTGTCTCTACTTTAAAGAGTCCTCTCCTGCTGATGTTCAGGTGTATATCAGTATGTAGTGTCTCTACTTTAAATAGTCCTCTCCTGCTGATGTCCAGGTGTATATCAGTATGTAGTGTCTCTACTTTAAAGAGTCCTCTCCAGCTGATGTCCAGGTGTATATCAGTATGTAGTGTCTCTACTTTAAAGAGTCCTCTCCAGCTGATGTCCAGGTGTATATCAGTATGTAGTGTATATATATAGTGCATAATAGGGTCTCTTTAACTCTGCACATTTCTTTATTCCTCAGTCTGTTGCAACCTAGTTTAATATCTTGAGGCTTTAGATTCTAAATGATGGGCTTCAAGAGGTGTGTATGGCGCTGATATGTAGCTGAGTGCTGGCATCTCTTACCGTTCTGTACGCTGCTGAGCGGCAGACAGTACTGCCCGATGAGGTCATTCTGGGACGTTGTGTCATAGTCCTCCACCACAAACCGCAGGAGGGCCAGCTCTGCCACGTGGATGTTGAACTGGAACTTCTCATTCCACATCGGGTTGAACCCTGCAGGCATGGAGGATTGTTAAGTCTAATATGTACTTGTAAAGCGCTTTGAGCACCTGTACAAGCGCTCTAATAAAAAATGTAATGCATTATTATTATTATTATTAAGATGCTGCGATGTATCTGTTGTTTGTTATGTCTGTTCGTTTTATCTGTGTCTATGTCTGTGTTTCTAAATTGGGGTTTTCTATTTTGTTGTGTTTTAATTTTAAAATGTTGTGACATCATGTGTGAGGGTTTTCAGTTTGTGGCTATAAGGATGCTTTTATTGTCTCGTGCTTTTACATTAGTTTCGTTTTGTCTAAATGTATTTATGCTGTTTTTTTATATACGTATTGATGCACAGCACTTTGGTCAACACGGTTGTTTTTAAATGTGCTATATAAATAAAGTTGCATTGGATATATGATTATTTCCTGATGTGTGTTCCTCACCGTTGTTATCGATGTAGTGCGTCTCCTTGCTGGCGTTGTCTGCCGGGACGCCGTAGATCTCCACTCGGACCAGAGGGTCGACGATGGACTTGTGCTTGTCCTTGTCCTTGTTGACTTTAGGGAGCTGCTGAGCTGAGATCACCTTTATTGTTTGGAAAGAAACCAATGCATTACAAAAGGAAATCACTTCCAGGTACCAGATATCTCTCTTTGAGGCTTAATATCTCGTACTGTTGGGGAAATACTGAATGTAAATAATAATAATAAATGATATGTCTATAGCGCTTTTCTTAAACCCAAAGACGCTTTACATTTGGGAGGGAGGGGAGACAAACAAAACCAAAAAGAAACTTCTCTTCCAACATGAGAGCAACATGAGAACAAAGGTATCCCAACTGGAGCTGTGAGCGTGACAGGATGTGTGATGACCTAGAAGAGCATCAGGACTGTTTGAGGCAGATGATAGCTATGGGATTAACATGAGGATTCAGCCTCTATGGAGAGAGACATCAAGCATGCTCATTTCTGACGTGGAGCTAGTCTGAAGTGATACTGCTTTCTGTTCCTCCATCTTGTGACTGTGTGACTCCCTCTCTTGGATATCAGCATGTGAAGGACACTGCTCAGGAACTAGTTGATGCTCTGTATGTAGGGGTGGGCGATATGACGATATATATCGTCGTGACGATATTAGGTCTCCACGATATGCTTTTTTAGAGATATCGTGATAAAAATAAAAAATAAAAAATAAAAAAAGTTATGCTAAAGTCTTTTATTGCACTTCAAGTCTAAAGTTTACATTTTAATTGTTTGGCACTGACTTTTCCTCATTGATGTTTTATGTTTTACTTAGTTATGTTTTACCCTCCTTCTCATGTTTATTGATGTTCACTGCTAGTGCTACCTCAGAAAGTTCATGTTTATACTGAGAAACTGTGCCTTGAAGCCATATCAACATGTTGAATTGTTCATTCAGGGATTCATTTCAGAAATAAAACCAGCTTGAAATGCTATTTTGGTCTGTTACTCCTTTTTACCTTGTAGGTGCTTACTGTTAAGTAACTTGAAAATAACCATAATAACCGACATGGAAAAATATCGTGATATATATCGTCTATCGTGATACTGCTTGAAAAATATCGTGATAATATATTTTTCAATATCGCCCACCCCTATCTGTATGTGATGACTCCTTCCTTCTGGAGAGGATACATGGATCCTGAGGTTGAAGCTCAAGCCGGGGACGAGGGAGATTGTTCTAACACCTACCATCACATGGAAGGTCTTCCTCTTCAGCCAGGGCCCTGTGTTGGGATTAAACCGAGAGGAAAGGCTTCTCTGAAATTCTGGTTTCAGGACGTATCCGCTCAAACCGTTCTGCAGAAACCGACCCTGGTTTATGTGCATCTCCTTAGAGGGAGTCTGGAAGTTCAGCGCCACTGGAAACCAAACCAGAAAGACTCTTAATAACAACAACACTTAGTATACTGATAGCTAGACTTCTGGATATATTAATGGTAGCGTACCTATCTGGCAGCCGACGTTCCACATGGGAACAGGGTTATAGTTTGAGGAGTCGGTTCTGGATCCGGCCGGGTAGATCCTGCTCAGTTTGTCAATGTTGTGATGGATGTAGGCAGTCCCTACGAGAAGACATTAAAACACAACACATTTGGATTTGATACTTTCCTTGTGATAAATCATAATCCACTCGCAGGGTTGTTAGCAGAGATGGCAAAAGTACACACATCCTTCACTCAAGTAGAAGTACAGATACTCGTGTTTAAAAATGCTCTGGTGAAAGTAGAAGTACTGACTAAACTTCTTTACTCAAGTCAAAGTAACGAGGCTTTGAAGTGTCCTTCAGTAAAAAGTACCCATAGCTAGCAGCTGTTTTAAAGAGTACCTGACCTCCCTTTATATTAATAGAACAATAATGTCATTGTTAGCTAATGAATGTTTCCATGCTGAACAACGGCAACATGACAACGTTTCCATTGGTCCCTCTTCTTTAGAGAAGACCAGGAAGTGATGGATACACGGATCGTGTTCCAATCAATAGGCACGCAGTGACTCTAAAGAATAATGATCACGCACCAACACACATTCAGACTAAAGGAACCAGCTGTTTGGGAAATGAGAGAAGTAGAAAGTACAGGTATTTGAGTTCAACATGTAAGAAGTAGAAAGTACAGGTATTTGAGTTCAACATGAGAGAAGTAGAAAGTACAGGTATTTGAGTTCAACATGTAAGAAGTAGAAAGTACAGGTATTTGAGTTCAACATGTAGAGAAGTAGAAAGTACAGGTATTTGAGTTCAACATGTGAGAAGTAGAAAGTACAGGTATTTGAGTTCAACATGTAAGAAGTAGAAAGTACAGGTATTTGAGTTCAACATGTGAGAAGTAGAAAGTACAGGTATTTGAGTTCAACATGTAAGAAGTAGAAAGTACAGGTATTTGAGTTCAACATGTGAGAAGTAGAAAGTACAGGTATTTGTGTTCAACATGTAAGAAGTAGAAAGTACAGGTATTTGAGTTCAACATGTAAGAAGTAGAAAGTACAGGTATTTGAGTTCAACATGTAAGAAGTAGAAAGTACAGGTATTTGAGTTCAACATGAGAGAAGTAGAAAGTACAGGTATTTGTGTTCAACATGTAAGAAGTAGAAAGTACAGGTATTTGAGTTCAACATGTGAGAAGTAGAAAGTACAGGTATTTGTGTTCAACATGTAAGAAGTAGAAAGTACAGGTATTTGAGTTCAACATGTAAGAAGTAGAAAGTACAGGTATTTGAGTTCAACATGTAGGAAGTAGAAAGTACAGGTATTTGAGTTCAACATGTAAGAAGTAGAAAGTACAGGTATTTGAGTTCAACATGTAAGAAGTAGAAAGTACAGGTATTTGAGTTCAACATGTAAGAAGTAGAAAGTACAGGTATTTGTGTTCAACATGAGAGAAGTAGAAAGTACAGGTATTTGTGTTCAACATGTAAGAAGTAGAAAGTACAGGTATTTGTGTTCAACATGTAAGAAGTAGAAAGTACAGGTATTTGAGTTCAACATGTAAGAAGTAGAAAGTACAGGTATTTGAGTTCAACATGTGAGAAGTAGAAAGTACAGGTATTTGAGTTCAACATGTAAGAAATAGAAAGTACAGGTATTTGAGTTCAACATGTGAGAAGTAGAAAGTACAGGTATTTGTGTTCAACATGTAAGAAGTAGAAAGTACAGGTATTTGAGTTCAACATGTAAGAAGTAGAAAGTACAGGTATTTGAGTTCAACATGTAAGAAGTAGAAAGTACAGGTATTTGAGTTCAACATGAGAGAAGTAGAAAGTACAGGTATTTGTGTTCAACATGTAAGAAGTAGAAAGTACAGGTATTTGAGTTCAACATGTGAGAAGTAGAAAGTACAGGTATTTGTGTTCAACATGTAAGAAGTAGAAAGTACAGGTATTTGAGTTCAACATGTAAGAAGTAGAAAGTACAGGTATTTGAGTTCAACATGTAGGAAGTAGAAAGTACAGGTATTTGAGTTCAACATGTAAGAAGTAGAAAGTACAGGTATTTGAGTTCAACATGTAAGAAGTAGAAAGTACAGGTATTTGAGTTCAACATGTAAGAAGTAGAAAGTACAGGTATTTGTGTTCAACATGAGAGAAGTAGAAAGTACAGGTATTTGTGTTCAACATGTAAGAAGTAGAAAGTACAGGTATTTGAGTTCAACATGTGAGAAGTAGAAAGTACAGGTATTTGTGTTCAACATGTAAGAAGTAGAAAGTACAGGTATTTGAGTTCAACATGTAAGAAGTAGAAAGTACAGGTATTTGAGTTCAACATGTAGGAAGTAGAAAGTACAGGTATTTGAGTTCAACATGTAAGAAGTAGAAAGTACAGGTATTTGAGTTCAACATGTAAGAAGTAGAAAGTACAGGTATTTGAGTTCAACATGTAAGAAGTAGAAAGTACAGGTATTTGTGTTCAACATGAGAGAAGTAGAAAGTACAGGTATTTGTGTTCAACATGTAAGAAGTAGAAAGTACAGGTATTTGAGTTCAACATGTGAGAAGTAGAAAGTACAGGTATTTGTGTTCAACATGTAAGAAGTAGAAAGTACAGGTATTTGAGTTCAACATGTAAGAAGTAGAAAGTACAGGTATTTGAGTTCAACATGTAGGAAGTAGAAAGTACAGGTATTTGAGTTCAACATGTGAGAAGTAGAAAGTACAGGTATTTGTGTTCAACATGTAAGAAGTAGAAAGTACAGGTATTTGTGTTCAACATGTAAGAAGTCAAAGTAAAAAGTCGTCAGAAAAGTAAGTAGTGGAGTAAAGTACTGACACCAGAAAGATGTACTTAAGTGCAGTAACGAAGTATTTGTACTCCACTTCTTCCCACCTCTGGTTGTTAGTGGGATGTTTACCTGAGTTCACGGCCAGGTTGAAGGCTTTGCTCTCCTTGAAGGACGACATCTCGTAGAAGACCTGGCAGTCCTTGGCGTGTTCGAAGCCGCTGAAGTGGACGCTCTTACAGTAGACCACGATGTCTGACAGCGCTTTGGCTAGTTTTATTTTGGATTTCTATAAAGAGACAGAAAAGTGGCTCAGTTTAGTTGAGGAAAATACATATATCTGAACATTTGATCTGTGTGTGTACTTATTTCAATAGGAATGCTCTGGTCATGGCCCAAAATTACAAATTGTACACAAAGAATATACTAAGAATTCCATATAAGCTTTATATTCCTTTTTTAATGTACTTCAAGTTAGTAAAACATATTTCTCTCACCTTTGATTTAGATTTACGTCCGTTCTCTTTACAGTCTGCAGCCTCGTCCTCCTCAGACACGGTGTCTTCTTCTATGGTGCTGTTGTTATTGTTGTTGAGCGCAGCATCCAGTTTGTTTAATCGTTTTCCCTTGATGAGGAACTTGCCCTTCAGCCCCTGCACAGAAAACGGGTTTCACTTTTAAAATACTGGGAAGCTGTGTCTTATTTTCCAGGGAAACTTCTGATCAAGCACCCTAGGCAGTAAACAGAGATGGGGTCGTTACTAAAAAAAAAAGTAATACATTACATATTACTTTAAAATAAAGTAATATATTACACTACTTCGTTACTCTCTACATAAAGTAACTCGTTACTTTACTCGTTACTTTACTCGTTACTTTACTCGTTACTTTACTCGCCGGCCCGCCCCTCCCTGCAAGCAGATCACGCAGACTGCCAAAGTTTCAAATGTTCTCTTTAGTTCAGTTTCCATTGTCGCATAAGACTGATCCAGATCCTGAATGTTTTCCTATCTGACCGTGGCTGTCCTCTGTCTCCTGCTATCTGTATATTTTGCGCAGTCTATCTCTGCTCACGCTGATTGCGTCGGCGTGTCCTCCTGCGTGTTGGCCATGTGTTGCACTGGAACCAGACTGGAGCACACCGCAAAGACTTCAGCCGAGCACGTACGAACTGCGCATGCGTGAGTGGCAATAACTCTCCTTACCAGCAGGCGGCGGTAGTGTGTATTCGTCATTCAAAACAGGCAACAACCGGAGAACAGAGAAGAAGAAGAGACTACGTCGGAGGAGCAGAGGCTTTGATTTGCTTTCATGGGGCGCTCACATAATTCCCCGACAAATCTAATAGTCACGTTAAGTAAACAGGACAGTGAGGTGGATCATTAACTTAAGAGAAAGGATTTGGAGGTGCCGCCGTCCTTCGGTGTTTGTTTAGGGGCTGTGAATGTTCAAATAGAGATCAGAGCAGCTCACACACCTCAGGTGAGGGGAAGTCGGAGGGCATGGTGTTTCCCACAGGCTTCGTGAGCAGAGCCTCTCCCAGGATGGAGATCAGGTGATGGGCCATGAGCTTCTGCTGGTCCACACTGCAGTGGTTCTCCAGGGACAGGATCACCGGGTAGTCAGAGGTCTGGAGGAACAAAGGAAACAACCATTCAGTGATGCATCCAACTTTAAAGAGGCCCTATAATGCTTTGTGGAGTGTTCCCTTTCCTGTGTTGTGATTGTTGTGCAAAGGCTAACATCAAAGTTCTCTCGCCTCGATTGGACTCCTTTGTTTACTTTCTGAATATTGTGACATCGCTATGTAAAACACACGCTTCGATTGGCTAGCGCTCCAACACATTGGACTAATTACTAATGCAGTATTCTTTCACACACAGTGACGTCACGAGCTACCCACAATGCAACATGCGCCATATATATATATAAATAAATACGCCATTTTCCTGGAGGTGCAAATATCCTGGAAGTGCAAATATAAACAGCTAGCTAACGTAGCCACGCAGAGCGCACTAGGTTTTTTTTCTGAATTAACGACCGAAGAAATCGCTGCATGTCTTCGGATTCCATCTCTGGACTTGAGGGGTGCTCGAGGTCGTTACCAGCGTAAACTAGAGCTGTGTGGGTTGTGGGATTGCCCTTACTGACTGCCTGCAGATGTATGGAAAAACGACAGTGGCCTTCGTCGATTTTGAACTGCATCTACGTCTATCTTCTGGAAACACCAGGTGAATATCCTACTTGTCACGATAATATTATGATGCCATTGCATATATGTGGTATTTTAGAGTTGACTAGATATTGATTAAGGCAATAGACTATGATATTCAGTCCAGGAAGCTTAGCAACACCTAGACGGTGTACGGCTGCTTGCACCTCGCGTAAAACGGCGGATACCGGAAGTACGGTGTCGCGCTCGGCCCAATACCCGTATGTGTGTGTGAAAGAATGAACTTTAAAATGTGCAGAATATGTCCCCTTTAAATGCCTGGCTATTGAATGCAACACATACTTTGAAGGCGTAGTCGTTGATGGCTTTGATGACGTCTCTGAAGAGCACTTTGGATGTGAGTGTGTATCCGTGGTAAATGACCGGCTCTCCGTTAGCCCCGTCCCAACAGTCCAGCTCCACACAGCGGCAGCTCTTCATCAGCGCTCTGCAGGAGAAGAACACCTTCATAAAAACCTGCATCTTCTGCACAAATAAACCAAGATGTTTCCACCTGTTATGTTAAAGTTACTTTATGTAGGCTTCTGTGCTGCTGGGCCCTTTGAGTTGGTCTTCCATCAGGTACGTGTTGTGTGACGATGAGATATAGTAGTGGTTGAGGGGCTGACGCATGTCCTGATACACCTGTTTGTGTGCCGGGTTGAAGATGGAGCCCGCCTCCCTGTGCAGGTACATCAGGAAGCCATCTTTGGACATGCGCTCGCTCTGCTTCGCTGGCGGACGAAAGTCAGAAAGAACCATGAATATGTGGACATTTATCGCTCATGTTTAAAACCCCTTAAGTCTTCGTACCTGTTCCATCCACTTCGTATTTCTCTATCAGCTTGAGAGCGTCCTCCATGGACACCTTCTCCCGCTGCTCGGTCAGCAGGAAGTTCAGCAGGTCTTTGCTGCTCATCTGACCCTCGGTTTGAGCGTAGTTCCCGTAGATCACGTCGATCTCCTCTCGGTGCGTCAGCAGGTCGTAGAAGTGCTTGATCTCCTCGCCCTCCAAGGAGCCCGAGTTGGACGTGTCGCATTTCTGTAAGACACGATGAGACAATCAATCAACCGGACGATGGATATGGATAATACATTTATCTGCAGGATGCTATGGCTCACCTTGAAAATCTCTGCAGCGTACGTGTCGTCCACTTCCACGTTGACCTGCCTCAGGAAGTGCTTCAGCTCCTTCAGCGTCATCTTGTTGTCTGCGTTCTTGTCTGCTTTCCGCATGCAGTTGATGATCCAACTGTCATTAGGATGTAAGGATTATACTGGAACTGATTAAAGACTCCGCAGATAAAGAAACCCTGGAGGAACATGTATGCAAATGTCCCAAAGAAAGACTTGGTCGAGGATACTGCTCACTCTTCTGCTGGCGGCTCAGGTTGCGCATGTTGTGGATGATCTTGTCCAGGCCGCTGACCCACTGCTTCGCCTCCGTCCCATTGGCCGCCATCAGGTCCAGGTTTTTCTTGCTGCCCTTGAAGATGATGGAGAAGCACATTTCCTCCACACTGGGGTCGGTGTGCTTGTTGAGACCTTCAGATTGACGGCCTTTTCGGACTGACTCGATGTCATCGATGGAGACTGGAGAGAGGAAGGCGTTAATGTAGCTTAAAGAAAGAAACATCTACAAAACATGTGTGTGCATCACGGCATTAAGTTGTTTTACTATGGATCGCTTAATCCATCATGAGCACTATGATGAGTGTTTATAGCTTCAACAGAAACACATGTACTGTAGCTGTTGGCCCCTTGAAAAAAGGCTGCATCCTCCCCTTTGGACACATCAGTATCTCGCAGCACAACAAGCTGTTTTTACGTCTTATCTGCAGGATATCCTCTGTGATAGCTCGCTTCTGTGGCCTTCACTCACAAGACATCTGTTCAAACATCCAGCAGACACAGAGCAACGTTAGCATCTATTTCCGATTGTTTTTTAGCCTTCCTTCTAGCTCCGTTTAAAACAGATCATGAAGGAAATATCTCGGGTGTGTAGCTTCCCTGCATTCACCATGTTAGCAATGACTGTGTCTGGTCCTAAAGGAGATGCATTCAAAATGCTCCAAAACTAAAACCCTTCCCTCATACAGAAAGCAAAAACAACCTCCAGAGATATGAACGACATCATTCTTGTTTCAAAACAGCAGTATCTTAATCTTGTTTAGCCCAAACTGAACACACATTTAGGAGTCTTCTGAGACAGGACGGTCTCTCGGGCATTTTGTTGTTGTCGGCTAAACATTTGGATTCTTTGGCAACGCAAACACATTCCTTGGAGATTACATTACTGAACAGCAGTTCGTCTCACACACTAGCAACACATAAAATACCACATTGCTAGGACAAAAACATATACAAACACACACACGCACACACACACACACACACACACACACACACACACACACACACACACACACACACACACACACACACACACACACACACACACACACACACACACACACACACACACACACACACACACACACACAGCTTAATGTACGGAACCGCCGCCCATGATGTAATCCTAACCGCCCCGGGAACCAAACACTAAAGACCAGGCTTAGCTAAGAGGCCATATGTTGCCGCAGGGTTACACTCACAGTGTGTCCAGGCTGGAGAGGCTATGAAAGAGCAGCCATTGTTCCTGAGAGAGAATCGGAGACTATTTAGGGCCGGGAAGAATCTAAAGGTCGGACTACTTGGAGAGAAAAGTGGGCGGTTTGGTGAAACACACCCAGGCCTCGCTGGTAGACTCCGCTGATGAAAATACCTCGGAGGCATTCACCAAAAGCCGAGGGTGTGTTTGAGCAGCAGCGGTGGGTTGGGTCGTTCTCAAAGAATCCCGTCCCTCAATAAAGCCCAAATCTTGGCATCCGTGTCGCGGCGACATTGCTTGAATACCAGATGACATTTCACACAAGGAGGTCATTGAGATGAAATTGGGAATTTAGCATTTAGCAGTGAAGAGGTTGTTTTTCAGTGAGGTGGGGCTTGACCAGGCGTGGGGAATCATGGATTACGTAATGTGGATAGGTAATTTGATCCCTGACAGTTACATAACAAATACCTAATCTGATTACTTTCAAATCTAAAAAACATGGGGATAAATAAATAGCAGGATTACAATGTTACAGTACATTTTGAAAACAATACATTATAGGTAGACGTACTGACTTTCATTCTTCTTTATTTAAAATATCTCTTTCCAATGCAGTTGGTGGAGACCTGATTTATTATAAAAAATATGACCAAGCAATGTATGGAAAGGAATGTAATCTACGGCAGTTTTTATTCTCTGTTCCAGTCTAAAAGTTGGCTTAACTTTAAGTGGCAAATTGTGGTCAGAGAATCCCTTAATGAGTTAACAAGGTTTTTGGATTTATGCGACACGTTGACCTACGTCACAAAGAGTTCCTTCACGCCTGATACACGGCCGCCGGAGTACGTGCACTTTGCCGTCATGCTTTTGGCCTCATGGTTGAATTGTTCTGCTTATAACGGCATAATTATTATACCTAACGAAAAGGCATTCAAGACAATAACTTTCCACGTATGTTAGACTTGTTTGACGGCATTGATATTGCCTGCAAATATTATCAATCACCTTTCTGTGACAAATAGCTCACTGACAGCTATACGAGGGAAGGTGTGTGTGTGTTATATTTACAGTGGAGTGACATCTACCTCGTGTGACCCTGACAGGGAGTGTGTGTGTGCTCGGGTGAGTGTGTGAATGCTATCAAGGCATATGACAGGGAGAGCGTGGGAAAAGTGAACAGACGCATATAGGGACTGGTGAGAAGTGATCTAGTTAGTGAGTAACAGGCAGTGCATTGAAATGTGTTCGTAGCGTTGAACCAGATTGTGGTTTTGTAAAGCAGCAGATAGAAACATGTCACAGTAGAGGGACGAAATACAAATATGAACCTAAAAAAAAGAAGCTTTTAAAGACTACGTGCTTCCCAGCCCCTTATGCCAAAGCACTTACCTGATTGGTCCTTATTATGTCTCGCTAAAGCCCACAGGAAAGCAATAAAACGTGCCATCTCTTTTCCGTAAACAAACACATGGGAACTTGAAGCCAATTAGTTTCAAAAAGCTGACCGTGTGTGTGTGTGTGTGTGTGTGTGTGTGTGTGTGTGTGTGTGTGTGTGTGTGTGTGTGTGTGTGTGTGTGTGTGTGTGTGTGTGTGTGTGTGTGTGTGTGTGTGTGTGTGTGTGTGTGTGTGTGTGTGTGTGTGTGTGTGTTTTAGTGTTTGTTTAAGACTGAGGCTCGGGGCAGAGGTTATCACGTCTGGTAGCAGCAGGCGGGAGATCAGTACACACACATTCACACTCGCTGTGGGTTACTGAACCAGATTTCAGAGGTAAATAATCTGTTTCACACACACACACACACACACACACACACACACACACACACACACACACACGGAAATACACCAGTATTTTCCAGTCTGTCTTTGGCCACACCGCGGTATCTGTGTGAGTTGTTTCTATTTTCTCAGACATGTTTTATGAGTAGCAGTGGGAGTTAAGGGGTGTGTTGCAAGGAGCTATTGTTGAGATCTGAAAGGAGAACTATATGTTGATGGAATAATAGCAAGCGGATGTAAAGCCCAAACATATAGTAGGATGGTCCAAACAACAATACCCTACAGCAGGGGTGTCAAACTCAATTTCATTGTGGGCCACATCAGCATTATGGTTGCACTCAAAGGGCCGGTTGTAACTTTAAGGCTATATAAAAATACATATACAAATATTTAATATATATAAAATAATGTATTATATGACATTATTGCCTCTGCATTGGATTATTATCGGATAGGGTAATAACTTCATAATTAACTACATCTGAAAGCAGAAGTCTGGGGCAAATCATTGCAAGTCTCTTCAGTGAGAATGTCACAAAATGATTTAAAAAGAAAAGCCAAATTCTGAGAAGAAAAAAAAGACATTTGCAGAAAAAAAAATCTAATTCTGAGAAAAAGGCAAATTCTAAGAAAAAATGCATATTTTGAAGAAAAAAAGTCAAATTCTGAGAAAAAAAGTCAACTTTGAGATGCATTGTGGGACATGTAGTTTATGGGCAACGTGCTTCTGTAAAGTAGCATGTAGCCGTATAATAAACATATTTTATTCTTTGCAAGCTCTTATGGGGCCACATAAAATGAAGTCGCGGGCCGGATTTGGCCCCCGGGCCTTGAGTTTGACACCCCTGCCCTACAGCAACCAAGATTTTAGGTTAACACATTATGCCATGCTTACAAATGATGGCTTTCGGTGACACATCTTCAAAAGCAAATAAAGAAAGTGCAGTAACTTATATAATTCCTCTCGTCTGAAAGAACACGTTATGGAAAGAAAAGACAAAATGCTCGTCTTTCTGACACTTACACGTCTGGTTTTTCCTGAATGTTTTGTGGGACTCGTACCACAGCGTCTTGCAGTCCTCCTGCAGTTTGAAGAAGCGGTTCCTCTTCCAGGAGCTCGAGCGGATCTTGATCAGTTCCCCGCCGACCAGCAGGAATTGTAGATCTGCATCTCCCTCCAACCCTGCAGGAGAGAATCAAATATATTAGCACTGGACATTATTTATGACATTGTTAAGGGGACATGGTAAGTTCCAGTTAATGTCAACATAGCCTTACCGTTATCGGTCGAGCTACAAAAACGTGGATCTACATTTTCTCCTTCAACCAAAAATAGTTTTACCCTCACTGTCCCAATTTGCAAAACAAAGATGGCAGTCTTATCAAAGTTCCAAGGCCAAGAAAATGCTTAGATTGTCTTGGTTTTAACATTTAATGAAACAAAACTTTGCTCACAGGAAGAGGGTTTATTTGAAGACTTCCTCTTCTAATTCTCCAAGTCTCCAACATTATGACATCTATAGTTATATACTTATACTCTGCTATCTTGACAAGCCAGAGTACATTTACTGTTATGTATACAAATCAATGGTGGGGCCCTTTAAAGAGGCCTTAGTATACTTCCTCTGGTGTAGGTTTGTGTGCATGTAAATGGTCTGCAAAGGCTAAAATCCCTGTGTTCCCTCCAGAGGGAGTATCTCCCCAACACACTCCCCCCACCCTGAAACGCCTCCATTAGAGTCCTTTGTTTACTTCAGGAACTTAGTGACATCACTTTGTAACATTTGCGCTCATATTAGTAGTGCTTCAACACATTGTACGTGATCACAACAGATTAACGTACGTCTGAAAAAGCCGGTGTAGTTTAATAATAGAAATCTGAGCGCAGTCAGCTGATCAAGAGTGTACTTCTTTTGTTAGCTGTACGGTCGTGTCTCATCGCGTTTCACAACAGGTTGCCAGTGTTTTATCAATCTGGTGGCTTCCCTGGAAGGGAGTGTAACATTTGTAGGAAGCCACAATAACCTCACAGGACAATGTTTGTTATCCATCAGTGCAGATGTGAGGTAATGGCGTTAGTCAGTGCCTGTGGGTGGGACTGGACTTTGCACACGGTGTCATGCATCACACCAGCTTAAAATGGACGTTACATATAATTAGGAGGGGTTGTATACAAAAATGTAAGCAGGGCATTTGAGGACACACGCTATAAGTCAGCTGGTGTCAGGGTGGTGGGCAGGGCCGCAACATTTCAAAAACAAAGTCCACCCGAATTGAACCACAGAGGCTGTTTATGAGGCTTTCTGCAGGCAGGAAGGAGCCTCAGCTGCTTAGTCAGACTTTCCATTGGAGGCCTAACTCCTCCAGTCTTTAGTGATAGCTTTGTATCATCTCCTTTTTCATGGTATCTACCTCCAGCTGCAGCACACACGCATCCCTGTCATTATCGTGTGCATACTGTGCATTCAAGAAGAGTTAAAGAAAATCAGATCACATCTCTGTGTGTGTGTGTGTGTGTGTGTGTGCGCGCGCGCGCGTGCGTGTGTGGCAAGCTAGGGCAAGATGGCAAGAATTAGGGTGTAATGCCTCGGAGGAGTTGAGAAAATGATTCTCACACAGCCTTTTTGTTTTTCCCAATAACTGAGAGGTAGGAAATCTAAAGAAACACATGCTCCAAATGTCCCAATTATTAATTCTACATTAAAAGTGTAAGCAAAACAAAAAACATTATGGTGCAACAGGTTCTTACAATCTAAGAAGTCTGTGAATAAAAGCTTCAATTTAACACATGTATTGTCTTGTAATTGCTACACTATAGCAGTATTTGCCAAGCTTTAAAACACTTTGCATTGTATTACTCTGCTTTCTTTTTCCTTTAACACGACTCATCATGCATATGCTGCACAAGAGGAATCCCCCTCTTTGCATTCAGTTATGTTAAAGGTTAAAACGCCTTCTTTTGTTTGTCCCTGTTTTGAAAAGGTGGTGACCCCTCCTCTAAATGGTAGCTACTAGAAAATGCACCCATCCAGGCAATAAGGAAGCCTCTAGTATGTTCCTCCCTGGAACATATGATCAGTGATTTATGCTGACTATATGAAGATCTCATCCAGGTGGTCTAAGTATTCAATATGCGCGCTCCCGTCGTTTTGTGCCCAAACAAAGCTGTACAAACCTAAAGCTCGTACACATTTTACACCTTTTTTTGGGGGGGGACTTACCTAGCCGTTTCCCATTCTCGTGCGCAATTCTTCTCGCCTTCTCCAGGAAAGCCTCCTCTTCGGATTTGTTTTTTTTCAGGCGTTTGTGTAAACAAGACATTTCGGACAGGATACACTTTTTCTTTTGTTTGTTTTACGATAAAAAAATCACCCCAAAAAAAGTATCCAGGCGGTGTTTAATGTGTGCTCCGTGTGGAGGAGAAGCACCACGTAGGCTATAGTTCCCCCCAAGGGGCGGGTCTAAGCCGTCTAAACTCATCTACTACTCTGTTATATTCCCTGCAGCAGCCACTGTAGGCCTCCAGGTGGGGACTTCAAAGGCTTTGGGGAGGTGTATGCATGGTAATTTAGCCCAAAAAACACTATTAAATCTTATTTGGGTTGAAAAATGTCACAAGTCGATCCTACTTTCAGTATCGATTCATGAAGGAGTTCCCATTGCTTTAGGAAGAGAAGATTGCAAAATAGGCTGCATTGTGACTTTAATGGTAGTTGCATATTCCTACTTCACATTATGTTTCTTCTGTGCATGGACTTGGCTGCTTGCATAGGCTTAGTTTGCCCAACATATGTTGTTATTATCTTGAATAATGCAATTGATGGAATAGCGCCACCCCATGGTTCGTTTAGGCCTTCATCTACTGTGCTAGTTGAACCCTGAAAAAAAAGGCTGTGGTCGGGAATGACTGTTGTGAGAGTAAATTGTGACGCTGTGCTGGCAGCATCAAACAATTTAAACCTGAAAATCTGGGGCACTAATTCGCTGGTATGCTAGGAAGGCTTTATCATCACTAAACTGTACAAACAAATCTGGCATAGTTTTTTATTTTCTTATCAAGATCATGACAACCTTTACCCATGCAGTGAAACAGCTGTCTTGGGCTTTTTCAGAAACAGAAATACTTTAATAATCCAGGGGGAAATATATTTTGTGTGCCAGTTGTTCCATTATAGAATGAATTAAATAAAACATTAAATAATTAAATCAAATACACAATTAGCTATATAAATATAATAATTAATGTAAAAATATCAGATAAAAGATAAAGTGCCTGCCGCTCTGAGGGAGGAGTTAAACACCATTCCACATACATGAAACAAACACAAAAAATAAAGCAAAAATAAAATCCTCAAATCGTTCATTTTCTTTCAGTAAAATAATTTAAGTTAAGTTTTCTAGTATACTGAATATGTCCAATACATGGAAAGCACTGGGAACAATGTGCTTGGAGAGAAGTAGAAATAATAGACAGTGTAGTAAATCTGTGCGTCACCAAACACTCACCATGTTTCGGAGCTGTGCCATTTGACTCCATTCTGATTCCTGTCAAAATAAAATCACCATACGCCGGGGGGAAGTCCTTTTCTCCTCCAAAATGGTGTCAGATATACTATAATAGTTATAATAACGTAGTGTGTCCTACGTAGTGAACAGGTCAGCCGGTGTGTCCCTCTGAGCAGCCTCACACAGTGCGCAGTTAATACCAGCCCATCAGACTCTTGATCAGTCCACACCCACGGCAACACCGGTCTGACAAGTCCTCCACTGTGTTTGCTTTCATTCAGCCCCCTGACACCTTTGGATGGAATGTTACCAGCATGGACTACAAATAAACACTTTCAAAAGGTCAAATGTGGTCCTTTATAAGACAATGTTGTACGAAGTCTTCTAACTATACATGCATTAAGTCACTGCTGTGCATTTTTAAGCATTTTCACGTGATGTTATGTATGCAGGGTGTTGCCCCGGTGTGGTACAGACCTGCCATTATGCTCCTGCCTCTCCCCTGTACCTTTCGACAGTGCAAAGTAACTCATCACATCACACCATGTCCGCAGTCATCATTATTACAAGGTCTCTTCGCTATCTTGGCCATCTGACAGCAGATAGAGGCGTCAATCCTTAGCAGAGATTTCAGCAGTTCAAACAGAACAATGTGCTAAAGCAACAACTGATGCATGATAACCTGCTTTGGTGTCTAATATGGAAGGGTCATTTGAAGTAGTAGTATGGGGAAAAGTGCTCAGAGTGCTCACACAGATCACGCTCTGAGCCTCAGTGACTGCCAGGCTTTTCTTTTCTACGAACTCTCCTGCTGAGGCAAGTCTTGTGAAAAAAAGGATAAGGAAAAACTCTGTCTGGCAAACCTCGAGGCGATACAAAAGGAGGCTTAACAATTGCCCCTTTGAGATCCCACTTGAGCACAAGAAATGTGTGTTGTATTTTGTGTTGTTGCCCTCACAAATAGCAATGTGTTTCAAAAATCATTGCTTAAGTAGGAACCACTCTTTTGGCATAGTGCCACAGACAATTTGCTTTAATTGCATTGGTTGGAAAGTACTTTGCATGTCAAAATGTGCGGAAACAACCTATCCCTCAATATCAGTTTGAAGGCGTATACGTCTGCTTTGTCCATGGAAAACCATATTTTTTAAATTGGTAGCATCGTGGAATAAAGCCCTCATGAAAAGGAGACACGGCCACACCTCATGACAGTGCAGTATCGTGCAGGTGTGATTGTTTTATAAATATATTGAAGCATTGAAGTATAAAGGGTTTTGGTCCATAGCCTATATTCAGTGTGGAGTAGGCCTTTTTGACTTTACTATATTTACCTGACAGCTGTTATAGAATACATAAAAAACTAAAACAAACCAACAAATAGTGAAAAGGTTAAGCACATAGGCGTAAATAGCTAGCATATTGTTACAATATTAAACGTGGTTTCTCAAATAATGTGTTTTGGGGCACTAGTTTTATGTTTCTGTGGTTTCCTTCTTGGTGGGCTACAGCGGATGTATCTGTCACTATGGCAACCACATGTAAATAAACATGGCGTAAGGGAGCGAGTAAATGTACATTTTGGCCACAGTTTTACCGAGTTAAAAAATGTGTATAAGTTATATTTGGAAGGGAAATAAGTCGTCTTGCTAACGCTATAAGTCTGTTTTAACGTTGACATTACATGCTAATTCATATGTTTGTGTTTATTTACGCTAACTAACTAACTAACTAACTTTTGTTTAGCTAATTAGCATACCGTTAGCTACATGAGCGTTTCCTGCGCAATGCTGGAGGAACCAGAGAGCAGAGAACCCTCTCTGTTTGATCCGTCTGTGAACAGCCACAGACCCGCGTCAGGGAAGTCCCAGGTACCTGCGGTTTACCAAACAACCTGTGGTGTAAAGAGTACTCAGATAACATAGAAATACTGAATGCTCCACTACAGTAGGCTACATGTAAAAACCTTGTTTCAAATGTTACCTATGTTAAAGTACAAAAGTATTAGCATCATAATGTACTTAAAGTACCAAAAGTGAAAGTACTTATTCTGCACAATTGCCCATTTCAGAATAATATAAAATACAGAAATATTATCATCAAAGTGTACTTAAAGCATCACATCAAATTACTATATCGTATCTTTAAAGTATTTTGTTATTATGGTTATTGTTTTATCCATGTAAGAGTATTTATTTGCTCAATGTTCGCAAATTTAGATACTTGAAATACTGTGTAGATAGTAGCACAGTACTGCATTATACCACATCAGTTTATCATTTGTTTGTATATGTACAAAGTAACTGGTAACTGTGAGTGTTATAATAAATGTAGTGGAGTAAAAAGTACACTATGGGCTTCCAAAATGTAGTGGAGTAAAAGTAAAAAGTACACTATGGGCTTCCAAAATGTAGTGGAGTAAAAGTAAAAAGTAACATACAAGAGAATAGCACTGCCTGCTACTAAGAATACAATGTTGCTAAACACTAACTTTAAGCATTAAGTAAAACTAACTTTTTCTCATTCTGGTACATTAGGACATTTCTCACGTGTTGGCGAGCACCTTCAAGGACCTTTACACTAAAGACATCATTGGGAAAGACACTTTGTCCAACCTCATCAAGACAAAGAATGGACGCAGCAGCTACCATGACAGATATGTGGAAGAGCTTCAACAGGTAGCCTAACTACACAAGGCTTACCCACAACTCCATAGCACATATATATATCTGTATTATATATTTGTTCCTATTACAGGCTCATTCTGAGTACAGCCGGCGTATAAAAGAGGCGGACATGCTGGAGAGTCATATAATCCAGGCCAGGGCTCGGGCTGCAGCCACAGAGAGGCAGGCCTACGAGAGGATGAGGGAGAGGATGGGAGACATTATCGATCAACAGGGCCTCCTCACAGGTGAGATGGGAATATGATCATGAATGAATATACTGCTGTTTCGAAAAATTACAAGTAACAATTTGAAGTATATGTATGTTTATGCTGCTGCAATGCAAACATTTCCCAAATTGGGATCAATAAAGTACTTATCTTATCTTATGTCTATGTTCAGTCCAATCTGCCTTTTCCTGGTGCGTGGACAAAGACCTTCTCGAAATGAACAACCTCCTTTCCCCCCGGGACTACTTACCTACACAAAAACCACATGTGGAAGCACCGGCAGCAAGTACATGAGCCTCTTTTGGATCTTAAACCGTAAATAAACATGTTTGGCCAGGTTCTCATTTGTTCTTTTCCTGTCAGTAAAATCAAATCCTGGCAAACCCACCCTCTCCTACGCCATGCACGTGTCCAAGGAGCCTCAGGATGATGGTTACACTTTCATTCCCAGTCCAGAGAAGATCATTCTCGGCGAATCAGATCTCAGCCTGACTTTTGAATCCAGCTCAGTCACCCCAACGAGAAGGCAACCAAAAGAGGTGAGGAGTCGCACTTACACCCTTTCAATGAATCAGAGGACTTTTTAACACAAGTTTACGATATGTTTCAGAAGTCCAAACAGACCGTACCTAGACCCAAGTGGAAGGATGAGCCCAGCGCACAGGATCGAGAAGAGGGACTGGAGAAACTTCAGAAGCTGAAAGATCGACACCATTTCCTACGCAACCCTCGCTTCCTTCCTCCGAGTGCACAGCAGGGGGGCACGTCCCTCGTCCGGCCCAGAACCAAAGCGGGGAAGAAGGAGCATGAGAAGAGAGGCATGGAGGAGCGAAGGTAACTGGAATGGCTAAGTATACGTCACCATTTCACATTAAGCGCAGGGCAGGAAATACAAAAAGGCATGTTGAAGGTCATAGTAGGTCAAATCTACTATGGTGGACATACTATAGGCTGAGGTCAGATCGTCTCTTTCTTTTTTTTTTTACTTTTTTTTATTGAGTCAGGCACAATGAGTTTACATTTATACAGTCAATATTTTTATTTATTTTTCCCCTTTCCCTCCCTCCCGGTCCTAGCTAGTAAAATAAATAACTAACTAAATAAATAAGATAGATACCTGTATAGGTCAAGGTAAAGTAATATAGAAGACAATATTAAAAGAAAATGTATAGATAAGGGAATAAAGAATAGTAACAGTAATACTTGTACCCATATACTCATATGTATACCCACATGTACACATGCACATACATACACGTACCTACCTACCTACATACATGTATACAAAGACAGAACAAATAAATTAAAATTAATAAATTAAAAAATTTATATAAAAAGAGACACAAGAATCGTCTCTTTCTAATAATCATTGCAAATATGATCATATTACATTTTGAAAAGCTATATTGGGTAAGAAATCATTTGCTGGCAGATACCTATTACAATTTTGAGTCAACATTTTCAGATGCATTTTGCCACAGCTGTAGCCCTGAGTCAAACATAGATAGAAGTCCATCTGACTGGAAACAAGTCACATCGTGCAGTGAGAGCATTAAAGAGACTCATCATCGTCGTGTGGACTCAAACACTGCTCACCACAGTCAACACGTCGAGTGTGTCATGTCAGCAAGCAGCGTGTGGTAAGTGTGGCAGTGTTAACGCTGTGCACACTGTACATGTGGATCAGTGATGATGATTATTATTATAGGTTGTATTCAAAAGGATGTTTTCAAATTGGATAGTTTGAGATATATTCAAATCCTTTTATCCTACATGCCCCCAATTTTAACCACGATGAAAAAGACCCACTAAAGAACTATATGTTAATGTGTGTGCTATATTTCGAATATTGTCACATCTTTACTCGGGGTGTGGCGACCGACATCTGCTCGGTAAATACACTGACTTTACACAGGATGAGTACCTCTTACAACTTAAGAAAATAGTTTCCCTTAACAAACATTAGCGCAGCTCCAGCTTTGATCCGACCCAGAAGACAATGTCTGCTTCGGCAGGTGAAGAAAATCAAATCAAAAATGCTTGCTTTGTGGTTTTGACGTAGAAGTTAAAGCAGGCAGTGGTCGCTTGTTGCCCTGCTCACCACTTCCGGTGTTCACTGAGAGCAGAAATATATACTAAACTGTTTTGTGATTTCTTTTAAAGCTCCACGGATGATCCCGTGTTCCTAGCTACTCCCTCAGTGGTCATGTTCACCGACTACACTGTAGGACGGGTATACGAGGTATGTGTCTGTGATTGAATGATCCTTTTGTCATCAGAGTGATGTACAGTAACATGCCCCGTCCCGTTCCAGACTACACTGGAGCTGAAAAACTTGACGTCTGCCAGCCGTACGGTCCGAGTCATCCCCCCCAACACTCCTTACTTCTCCATTGGCCTCGGTGAGCCTTTCCTGTGTTGCTGTTGCTCTCCTGTGTGTGAACATCAGCGCCACCTACTGTATGAGACTGGCATTACTCCATCTATTAAACTGTGCAATTTAGCATTCATATCTATTCAAACTAATAGAATACACCATTATATACAGTGTAATCTCCATGGTATATGTTGTGGTACAAAGTGTATTTTATATACATATCTTCAATTAATGTTATCTTGTCTTTTTATGTTAATACAAATATTAGATTTCACTCGATTTTATTAGATTTTTTATTGGACTTTTTACTTTAATTTCAGATTTTTATATACATATTTGATTTTGTATTTAACTTTTTATTTTCTATAAATATCTTTATTTTATCTTTCTATTACTCATTCTTACTTCGTGTTAATATAAATATCTTACTTCTATTTAGTTTAGTTACCTTTTTTCATTTTTATTTATTTCTAAATTGGAGCATCTGTCACACAAGAACATTACAAAAGTTCTGAATTCTAATATAGATTTGAACTCTGAAGGAATGTATGTTTTACGGTATGTTTTGCAGGCAGGTTCCCGGGTGAGGGGGGTGTTGTTGCCCCGGGGATGAGCTGTAAGTACACCGTGCGCTTCGCTCCAAACTCTCTGGGGGAATTTGAGGACTTCCTGGTGGTGGAGACCCAGGCTGAGCAGCTGCTTGTGGTGCCCGTCATGGCCAGAAGACCCCCTCCAATACTCACATGTGGGTCTCATAACCATCTACCAACTTTCCTTTGTTTGTGTACTTTATACTGCCATCAGGGGGTCCGCGGGGTCTTAAAAAGTATTAAAAGTTGATAAATCAATTTAGCGAAAATTAAGCCTATTAAAAAGTATGAAACGGCGTTTTCCAAGACATTACATTTTGTAGCTTGTTTTCAATAAGTATATAAATGGTCCAAAGAGGTTGTATTCTACAGCCGCCTGAATGTAATCATGGCGTAGGTGTGTCGTGTGATTCTGTGTCGTTTATTTATGGCATCCCGTTGGGTTTGACGTCATCTGAACAGGACATCGCGCGCTCACTGCTTGATAGCGCGCGAAGGCCCGGTTGTTAAACAACATCGTTATGGGGAAATGCAAGTCTGCGTCCAAACGGTTGGAAGAGAAGGAGGAAGGAAAATCAATACTGTATATAGTCAATGTGAGGTAAAGTGTGTCGCCAAGGTAACCGGTTAAAACTCCAAGTGGCGATTGTTAGAGAATATTTCTTCCTTATTCCTAAGTGTCAAAGAATAATTCTTCCTTGCTCCTAAGATATTTAACCGTATTGCCTGTTGACGTTAATAACAAATCCTGTTCGTGACGCCAGCTTTAAGGAATGTGCTCCAGCACTTAGTGTCACGTTGTATGGCCTGATAGGGGAGTTTACGACTGTGGGAAGGCTGGCTTTCTAAGCTCCACAGATGTGAGAGGCATCTCCTGTGTCTCCAGATGTTTACGCCCATCCCCAATATGTGGATTTGACTCTCTGTAAACTAGTTAAAAGGTCTACCAAGATGCGAGGCTGATCAGAATTGACATGACAACCCACTCGTGCAGTCAGAACCTTTTGCTGCTGTGACTTGTGATGTGAATTCTCCGGCCGTATCCTTGTAATAAACTATCATTGTTTGACATCAAAGCTCCAACTCTCCTCGTGTCTCTAGTCCTGACTCTCCATCGCTGCAGAAGTTTCCCTGACAGCGATGAGGTCTTAAAATGTATGGAAAGGGTCTTAAAAAAGGTATTACATTTGACTTCAGGATTCCTGCAGATACCCTGTGCCATGCATAATAAGATTTCCCCTTATTATCATGCAGTACCAAGAGTTCTGGAGTGTGGTTGTTGTCTGATCGGAGGAGTCAAGTTCGTGGAGTTCCTGTGCCAAAATGTCGGCGTCAGCGCCGGGACGTTCTGCATCGTCCCCAAAAACCAGTGGCCAGCCTCCAACCTGAGGGTACAAGTCTGTTTTCATTTCGTTCATATTTGTCCTGCATTCTGTGGGTTTAATGTTCCTGAAAAGGTTTTCTCTCATCACTCGCCATCTTGACACCTACACTGTATAATCTCACCTTGCAATCGTTAGGAAAGACGCTAAAGAAATAAGTTTAGTAATATAAAAAGTATGTTTTCTACGTATGTAATACGATGGAAACCCCCACATACTTTATTTATTAAGCAATGGATATCATCCTTCCATGACCCACTAATTTCAGAGCTGTCAATCGCTTCTGCTAATAAGGCTAAGGGGGAAACATTAGAGGCTATTCAAGGAGCTGCTGATCGGGTAATATCATTCATGTAAATGATTATTGTACATATCCGCACACCTTGGTGCAATTGTTGTTTATTAGGAGTTAATCGCAATTCAGCTTAAACAGATTAAATGGTATGTGAAAAAAAAAAAAGAATGAATGAATGTATTTTATGTGGATAAATTGTTATGCTATAAATTGTTATGCTATCATATATATATAATATATAGATGAACTCAGACGATTGCTAAAAAACATCAGGTAGGATTTTCTGTGAAATGGCAAGATGGGTGGAAAGAGGGGGGGACGGGTGGCATGGGAAAGGGATTCCCTATATATTTTTTTCTTTCTTTCTTTTTTTCCTTTTTCTTTTTGTATTGTCTATATCATTTGTATCTGTATAAGTCACTTTTGTGAGGGCAAAAAAAAAAACAACAATAAAAAGTTGGTCACAAAAAAAAAAGTATGTTTTTTAAATGTTTGTCATCTGTTTTTCTTTCTTCATTCAGTGTCTGGCGAGAACTCACTTCTCTGAGCAGCCACCCTTTGCGATCAGCCCGTCTCTTTTTGTGCTGCAGCCAGGAGAGGTCACCGTAGTGGAGGTGAGCGTGTTATGGGGTATATTGACAAGAAATATGCTATAATGCAAAGCTTATTTAGCTGGATTAAATCCCATAGTTTGCATCAGCTGTTCTCTCTAAGATGTTTCAAATAAATCGGACACGTTGAAATTATTTAAAATCTTATCTATGTGTGTTTGCAGGTGGTTTTTTTCCCCACCGCTGCTGAGAAGAGCTGTCAGATGTTCACCATCGTGTGTGATAACTGTCAGGTGAAAGACATTTCCATTGAAGGTGAATCTTTTCAGAAAACTATGCAAATATAATGCTCGTCCAGTGTTCTATAAAACGTGTTGACCCCTCCTCTGTCTCTGTACCGTGTGTCCCCCAGGTGAGGGCCAGCTGATTGCTCTGGAGCTTGTGTCTGTTTCTGGGAGGAAGGAGCCCCCGGTGGTGGGAGAGGTGCACGACCTCACTGCAGAGCACTATGTCCGATTCAGCCCCTGTAACCCTCACTCTGTGCAGGAGAAGAGAGTCATCATTAGGAACAACGTGTAAGCATCACATCAATACTACACAACGTGACATACCAAGGTCTGATTCTCTGTAGCTCTGACTCTGTGCAACAGAAAAAACACACGTTTCCCTTCATGGATCATTACATACCAAATGACTTTCTCTTTCTCTCCCTGGGTCTGAAGCCACCTGGAGCTGCCCTTCCACTGGCAGGCCATGAAGCCCAACCTGCACCCGCGGCTCCCCGGGGAAACTCCAGAGCGCAAACACATCCAGCTCCACCCGACCACAGACGGTGTTTTCCACGTCACCCCGATAACTGGCGTTCTTCCCCCCTGTCAGGAGCAAGAGTTTCTGTTCACCTTCTGCCCTAAAGAGGTACACAGACAACATGGCAGAATACAACAAACGGGTTTATGTTGAGAAGTTATATCAAAACGTGTCCTTTATCCTCTAACTTGAAGGTTATTTTGATCAAATCTCGATCGTTTTGGGGAGAGTTGCTGCGTCAGCGTCCTACAACGTGTCTAATAATGGAAACAAAGCTCATGATGCCATATTATTGTATTTTGATAAACGAAAATAGTTCCCACATGCATCTGCATCATGCAACCAGGTCATTATTTTCTGCTGGATTTATTTAATTGGCGCTTTTAGCACAACAAGCTGAGTGCCATGTAGTTCTAATACACGCACAAGGCTTTATATATATATATCCATCCATCCATCCATCTTCTCCCGCTTATCCGTGCTCGGGTCGCGGAGGTAGCAGTTCCAGCAGAGAGCCCCAATCTTTCCTTTCCCCTCATCAACCAGCTCTGGCTGGGGGGTCCCAAGGCGCTCCCAGGCCAGCGAAGAGATATAATCCCTCCACCTGGTCCTAGGTCTACCCCTCGGTCTCCTCCCAGCTGGACGTGCCTGGAACACCTCCCTAGGAAGGCGCCCAGGTGGCATCCTAACTAGGTGCCCGAACCACCTCAACTGGCTCCTTTCGACGCGAAGGAGGAGCGGCTCAACTCCGAGTCCCTCCCTGATGACCGAACTTCTCACCTTATCTCTAAGGGAGACACCAGCCACCCTGCGGAGGAAACCCATCTCGACCGCTTGTATCCGCGATCTCGTACTTTCGGTCATGACCCATCCTTCATGACCATAGGTGAGGGTAGGAAGAAAACGGCCCGGTAGACAGAGAGCTTTCCCTTCTGGCTCAGCTCCCTCAGCGTCACAACGGTGCGGTAAAGCGACTGCAGCACCGCTCCCGCTGCTCCGATTCTCCGGCCCATCTCACGCTCCATTGTTCCCTCACTCGAGAACAAGACCCCGAGATACTTGAACTCCTTCACTTGGGGTAAGGACTCATTCCCTACTTGGAGTGGACAGTCCATCGGTTTCCTGCTGAGAACCATGGCCTCAGATTTGGAGGTGCTGATCCTCATCCCAGCCGCTTCACACTCGGTTGCGAACCGATCCAGTGAGTGCTGAAGGTCCAACACTCTGCCACACACACCACAACAAGCTAGATAAATAGCACTCCAAGTCAGAGGATACATATAAATCCAATGCTGTATTTCTTACTAAATACTGATGTTTCTTTTATGTTTTCTGAAGTTGGAGGATTACCACAGTGTGTGTTACTTAGTCCTGAGCGATGTTCCCCAGCTGCCACCAGAGTCCAGTGACAATAGGTAAAGATCCTTTAAACAGTGGTAGAAGTGTGTACTGTAAATATTAGTATGTGAACGCACCCTCAAAAGGTCACTGCACACAGTCAGTTTACTAAACAGGTGTGTGTGCGTGTGTGTGTGTGTGTGTGTGTGTGTGTGTGTGTGTGTGTGTGTGTGTGTGTGTGTGTGTGTGTGTGTGTGTGTGTGTGTGTGTGTGTGTTTCATCTGTAATTCATGTCGTGGACTTCATTTGAAGCGTATGTAATAATAATTCCTCAGAAATTGCATCACTGCTCTAACATCTAAAGATTGTGTGTGTGTGTGTGTGTGTGTGTCTGTCTGTCTGTCTCTGTGTGTCTGTCTCTGTGTGTCTGTCTGTCTGTCTGTCTGTCTGTGTGTGTGTGTGTGTGTGTGTGTGTGTGTGTGTGTGTGTGTGTGTGTGTGTGTGTGTGTGTGTAAACCCAGTGTCCTCAAGCCTGTGCGCACTGGCTCCAATGTGAGCGATGTCATCGTCATGGAGATAGAGGTCAAGGGGTCAACAGAGCCGTACCACGTCCTGCTGGAGCCGTACGCCGCTGTGATTCCCGGAGAGATTTTTATTTGCACGACCACAAGCAGGCAGTTCAAGGTCCTTGGAGTCACTTTTTTTACCCACGTTAACTTTGAATTAAAGATGTCAGATTTGAATGTAATCATTTTGTTTATGTGTCGTGTGAACCAGATGTGGAACCACAGCAGAACCGCCATCTTGTTCCAATGGGAACGGATGAAAAGCAGCAGCCATATAATAGAAGTACAGCCCTCTGGTGGTACGATAGGTGCGTCAGACGATTCGATAAGATGCGGGAAGCTGTACGGTTCATTGGTGCTTTATTGATTCTTTGTCCTCCCCGTGTCCAGAGGAGAACGAGTGTTTTGATTTCGACCTGATTTTGAACGGCGGGAAACCAGAGAGGGTTGTTACCAGTCTGCTTTGCCACATCGAGCACCGCCACGAGCCCGTCACTTTGGCAGTGGAAGTCTCTTTTAAGGTGAAAACAGATGTTATCACGAAACACAAAGTCGGTTGCCGTGACTTCCTCTGTGTACAACTTACCATTATTTGGTGTGGTACAGGGTCCTCGAGTGACCCTGAATGTTCCCAGTGTGGACTTTGGGCTCCTGAAGCTCGGGGAGCACACTCAGACCTCGCTGATCCTCACCAACCTCACTCAGCTGGAAGCCGGCTGGAGGCTGCAGGAGAGGCGGCACCAGCACCCACAGGTACTGAACACTGCGTTAAAGAGCATGTGATAAAACAACATGAAATATTGAAAATGAATATAATATATCTTTATCGTCATCATACAAAGTACAACGACATTTCTTTGGCAAATCTCACTGCAGTAAAAAATAGATAAGTGAGGTAGTAGCGATGACAGAGATCAAATGTGCATATTTACACTTACAGTTAAAATGTTAAAATGTACAAAACATCTCCCTTCCCTAGATGTTAGTGGAGCCATGCAGAGGTGTGCTTCCCCCGTTGACCTCGTGCAGTGTGGATGTGCTATTCAGTCCCACTTCCTGCCAGCGGTATGAAACCGAGCTGGAGTTAACGGTGGAGAACGGAACAGGGTGGTAAGGACGCATCAAGTTCACTGTTCCTCAACATGCATGATATTCTAATACAGCTGGAGACGGTGCAGGTGGAGATGTCACGCACTGTTGCTAACACCACCTGTGTGCTGTTGCAGCCGCCTGTCAGTGCGGGCAGATGTTCAGACGCCCCAGGTGTGTCTGCTCAGCTGTGAGCTGCTCCTCTCTGAACTCTACATGGGGGTTCACGCCAGAGCCACCGTCACTCTGTTCAACCAGACGCTGCTGCCCTCGCACTTCAGCTGGATGGTACGCTGGCTTTCGCACATTTTATCATTTGAAGTAAGAACAATTGATGTTGCTTTAAATCATGTGGAAAAGCCCTTTTCTGAATGTGTGTGTGCACGGGATAATTGGTTCAATATGCTAAATTGTTTGGGTACATATATATTGCACAATTTGTGATTTTAGGTATATTTTTTGTAATGATTTGGAGAAGGGGAGGGCAGTTATGTTCCTAGAAAAACATTAAAATAACATATTTATGAGGTTAAATGTTAATAATGGTTACGGACCAAAAAGAACTTTCCTCGATTGCTTTCTCTCACTTTTCCTGAATCTATATTTAATCTGTTCTCGTATGTTTGAGTGTTGTTCACATGAACGAACTCTGAAATTGTATTTTATAAATGATTTCCCCTTGTGTAACTTTCTCATTAACTGACAATGACATTTCTCAACGACCGAATGGTTCTTCATTTTTGTCTTAAATTATGATATCTTCATAAAAATGATTACATTGGCGACGTGACTTTCACATTGCCCCCCCCCCCCTCAGGCTGAGCTGCAGGGGGAACGGGCCGATCTGTGTTCAGCCACTTTCGAGCCGTCCTCCGGCACTCTGGGACCTAACGACAGCTTGGAGATCAAAGTCACCTTTACCTCTCACACAGATGTAAGTCACACACACTAATATATCACACACTTTGTCAATCAACACTTGAGAGTGTGTGAGAGTGAAGGTTGCTTACCCCAATTCCTAGTGATAGCTTTCTTGCTGGGTATTAGCAGAATTTGAATCAAATATCTGTCACTTGCAATCATTTCCTCAGTTAATTTACATAAATAGAGTACCAGACAACTTTTAGAAACCTCATACGCAATTATTTGACGTATAAAAACATGTTTTAATAATAATAATAATAGCATTTTAATATTGTTCGTCTTTTTGTCCAGGTGGAGCTGACGGAGATAGCTGCTCTCTGTGAGGTCCAAGGGATGAACTGTCCTCTTGTTCTCAGTATCGTTGCTTCCAAAATCAAGAAACTCAGTGTGTCCTACTCCCTGCCAAGTGTCTGGTAATAGCCTTTGCAGACACCCAAAATAATACAACACACTAAAGGAAAGGGAAAAGCACGATAGAACCTCTTTAAACACTGCTATCAAACAGCTATCGTGTTTCTTTGGTCATGGCTGATTTTGTCTGCCTCCAGCTCTCCCTCAGGTGACGAGAGCCCCTCGGCGCTGGTACTTGACTTTGGAGACGATGTTATTCTGAAGAGAGCTGTTACCAAGCAGTTCCTGATAACCAATCAAACTGCCATCCCTGCGCCTTTCACCATCGAAGCAGAGTATTTCAACTGCCATGCCTCGAAGCCAAATAACCAGTCAGAGAAAAGGTAAGAGGAGGTTGCAGAATAATGCATCACTTTACTGCCGATGTGACACATTCTGCATTCTAACCGCAGACCCACTTACGTCAGGAAGCCGCTGCACTCTGTTCAAGCCAAGAAAGTAGAGGAAAAAGCACAAGAGGGTATTTAGAGCACACACTTTTTTGTAAATGAAAGATTGAGTACACACTCACACTTCCTGTATGTGTTGGCAGAGTTTGTGAGCGGCCTGCTGGCTCATGGGAAAGGAGCCGCTTTCTTGGTGCTTCCACAAAATGGGATTCTGGGAGCTTTTGAGACGCAGACCGTGGACGTCACCGCCTACACCGACATGTGGGGGGAATACAGAGATCTCCTCGTTTGCAAAGTATGATTCCAAACAATGCGGGGAATTCACTTTATTTTGCAAGATTCTTCTTTTAAAGGGGACCTATCATGCAAAATGCACTTTGTGATGTCTCTTCTACATCAACATGTGTCCCCGGTGTGTCGGGGAACTCACGCAGCGTCAGACAATAAAACCCTCTCTTTTCCTCCGTACCCAAATCTCTAAAAACGGGGAGCAACGGAGCTGATCCAGATTTGCGTCCGTAATATCTGAAATGTGGACCCACGGCCCAATCAGAAAGCTGCTATCAGAAACAATGCCCGACTGTTTTGGACGTAATAGAGAACGGCAGTGACGCGTCCTAAAACCCGGAAGTAAGATGGCTCTATATGGTCGGTGTTTACATTAGCATCGCTAGCACTCAGAGCTAATCTGTGCTGGAGAGCATGTGTGTGAAGAAGCAGGAAGTAAAAAGGAACTCAGCTTGTGGTATAACCGGCAAGAGAGAAAGCCTTTGAGCTCCAGACTGTTTCAGAGAGAATCCTTGATAATCCATGATATGGCGTTTCCTCACGGCAGCATTTAGTTTAGACAGTTGCCGGGTCCCGCATGAGCTCAGACCCCTCCTTTTTTATTTTATCAATTTTTTATTTTTGTTAAAGCTTTATCCCCAAATCAGCACTTTTGAAACAGGAAGTGAAATAGAGGGATATGAGGCATGGCTAGAACGGGTGATCTGTTTCAGGAACAAAGATTCTCTCTCTTTTTGATCCATTTCTATAAAAACCTGTCTGAAAATGAGCTGATCAGATTTTGGCCACTTTATGATGTCATCACGATGTTTTGTCTCGTGTAACCATTAGCCAATCAGCAACCAAGGTAACCCCCCCCCCCTTATCCCCTGAATCTCCTCCTAGAGCACCATTGAGTTCTTTGTAACCAAATGTCTCTCAGAGGGGCGTGGGGAGGGGCTCCTTATTTTCATCTGAAGTAACAGACAGAGAATCAGCAGTTTGGAAACAGGGCTGAAACAGAGGGGATTATGGGTAATGCTGCAATGATCTGTTTGGTGTTTCAGCCAATCAGAGACAGGTTCTGTATTTATCTGAGACCTGTAATAAAGTAATGAAAAACAGCATAATAGGGCACCTTTAACTAGTGCTGCGTACCGGTACGCCGAACCGGTACTGGACTTGTAAAAAGTTTCGGTTCAAGTCCGGTTAAAACCGGAACGTCAGGAACCGGTACTTGGACTCGCAAAAAAACTGGCACTTACGTATATTCTGGTGTCTGTGGTTATTTAAACATTCCCTGATAAACGTTATTCAGTGTCAATAAATGAGTGCTAATCCCAGTGTGCTCAGTGTACAACATCACATGTCATTTCACCTTCGATTCACGGTTTGAAAACGTAGCGTTTCGCCACATGCTAATGCTAACCGGAAGTGAAGACTTTTCAGAATAAAAGTATTAAGTAAATAGTGTGAACTTCCGGATTTTCAGAATAAAACTGATTTAAATTAAATAGTGTATTTAATTCAAAATTACGCCATATCAACATTGATTTTAATTTCTAACAGTATGTACATCACTATGTATGTAGTATGTACTGTTTAATGTAAACATGTAGAGTTGTAGAAAAGACATGGTGTACAGACAGTACAGTACACTCTGACTGTACAGTCACTACAGTGTAGTGTATACTGTATAGTAGGTGTGTAACAGTGTAATGCGTATAGTCTACTCTACACTCTACCTTTCAGCAACGTTTTAGGGATTGAGGCTCAGTCAGCTCAGGGACTGTTTGGTTACTTTAGTTTGGTAAATGAAATACATGTTTGAACTTTGTAGTAGTTCACTGTAGTTGCTGTCATAAGTCATTTGTAGACTAAGTGGAAAAAAGTGTTTTTTTTACATTTGTACTTTGTAGAGAAATGTAGACACAAGTTGGAAGGGAGCACAATAAACCTGACGAGTTTGAATTTGAGTTGATTATGAGTTAATGTTCAATTGATAATTAGCTCACAATAAGTTCACTTTAGTTACTCACACAACTTCACACAAGCCATGGGTTCAGGTCCGGACTTATAAGTCCGGACCTGAACCTGAACCTCTGGACTTGAGTCCGGACCTGAACCTGAATGTGAGTCCAGGTACGCAGCACTACCTTTAACTCTAGTTTCCCTCCTGCAGGTGGGGGACCTGGAGCCCTCGTTCCTCCCCATGCAGATGAAGGTGACAGGCTGCCCTCTCTACTTCCAAATGACGGGCCCACGTCCAGAATACCAGAACCAGGGACCCATCACACAGTCTGTTCCTCACTCCATTTCTCCCCAATGCAATCATCCATCAGCCGTCCTTCTTTCATGCATTCTTTATATTGAATCAGATCTTTCCTGTGTGCATCATTAGGTTTGGCACTCATGCTTCTGGAGGTGACACGGTGTCCAGATCGCTTCGCATCAACAATCCCACCATGTTTGGTATACGTGGAATCATAAAAACGTCCACACTGGTTTCCCCATCACTGTTTTTGTATCTAATCTAAATCTTAACTTCCTGCCAGATATTCGCATGGACTGGGAAACCTTTAACATCGACCAGAACGACGGTAAACTGGTGGATGTGGTGGTGGCGTACGGAGAAGCCTTTCCTCTTAAAGATGCTGATGGAAACGAGCTGCTGAGCGGAGCTGTAAGGATTTCTGGTGCATCCTGGGAAAGAAATCAGTCCCCAGGCTCTGAGGGAACGAGCTCCTCCCTCCGAAGCATGACCGTGAGTACATTTCACAATACAAACACTTTTATAGCGTTGCCTCTGGGAGATACTTATGTGTACTGATTTCAGAGCGGGGAGGAATATGTTTCTGAGGATGAAGGTGAGGAAGAGGAAACCTGCCTCTATCCCGCTCCTGCAGAGAAAAAACTCATCTCCGTTCTGGTCAGACCTCATGTGGGCAACCTGTCGGATTACCCATACTGCATCACACCCCAGCAAATAGTACGTCTATAAGATTTTACCCACATTTTGCTTTAACGTATGTGTATATAATGATTGCTTTCTCTCAAGGTGATTCCAGCCAAAAGCAGCGGCACCGTCCACGCGTCCTTCACTCCTCTGACTCTCTCCGGGTCAGCTTGTGAGTCCAGATCTGTGGGTCTGGCTCTGGGTTTCATGAGTCTCGACTCAGAGGTAACAACAACATTAAACTCTTTTAAAAAGGCCCTATTAGGCTGTTGGCCATTGGACTCCTTTGTTTACTTGAGGAACATATTGACATCACTGTGAAACACTTGCGCTTCTATTGGCTAGCGCTCCAACACATAGAGGCGAAGTCCCTCCCTTTCCGGGGAGCTCCATGAGACCTTATTTCAGAAAAAGTATGTATTGAAGTCGATGGAGAGAGAAAAGTTATCTTTCGATCCCGTTTGAATTGTGCCACGAATTACACATATGATGTTTGTCAATTTAAAAGAGAATTTTGCAAGTCAAGAAAAATAAAATGTGTCGTAAAACTTGTTTTTGTGTGAAACCGCTCAATGAACTACATCTCCCGTCTCGCACCACACACTCAGACGGCCGTCACGTTGAAACATTTCACTCCTTTCTTTCAGAATGAGGCGGAAAGTATTAAACGAGGTGAAAATCACTCCAAGTCTGGGCGCGTTGAGAGCTGTGCACACACAAGGGGAGTGAGTCGGTTCCGTGAGAGCCAGCATGCGGGACCGGGACTCTGGGATTTGTAGTCTTTCTAGTTGCGTATTTTTCATTGTCTTATATTTCAACAGTTTTACGACAAACTGTGACTTTTTTGACATGGAAATTATTTTTTAAATTGACAAACATCATGTGTAATTCGTGGCACAATTCAAACGGGATTGAAAGATAATCTTTCTCTCTCCATTGACTTCAATACATACTTTTTCCGAAATAAGGTCCCATGGGGCGGAAGTAGATGGGCGGGACTTCGCCTCTCTATTGAACGTGATTGGCTAAGGGGCGGGACATCTCTAAGCGGTTGATCAATCACAACAGAGCCGGCCAGCTAACCAATCAGAGCAGACTGGGCTCTGGTTTCAGACAGAGGGTGAAAAGAGGTGCTGCAGCACAGGCAGTATGAGAAAAGAGAGCTTTTTGAACATTGAAGCATGGAGACATGTCCCAGTGGAGACAAATATGAACCTGAAAATGAGCAGAATACGTCCTCTTTAATTAAACATCCTGGAGAAGCAAACTGAAAATGACTCCCTCGTTATTGTGTGTGTTTACAGATGGCTGCCTGTGTCCCGGGTAAAGTCATCAGAGCTCAGGGTTTGGATCTGGATCCGCTCAGAGTGGATCTACTAGCAGCCGTTAAGCCTGCAGCGTGAGCAAATACAATCACACTTAGTCCCCAAAACACCCAACTCTATTTATGTTTCCTAAATTGCAATCAGCTGATGTTGTGGACGAGGGGCTCAGAGGTGGTCTGATTGAGTTGCATGTCTTCCTCTTGGCTCTGTGTGTCTGCAGGCTGTCGGTGCAGATGGAGGAGGACGGGGGGGCGCTGCAGTTTCACGCCTCGGCCGGTGATTTACTGACGGCAGAATCAGAGGAGGTCAGTCTGAGAAGCAAACACTGAAGTACACAGTATTGATCCCAGACAGTGTTTCTCACTCGTCACTCTCCGGTTGTTTTGCTCCAGAAAAAGCTGCTCGTTCGGGACTTTGACGTCACGCGGGCCCTTCAGCTGAAAAACAACTCAGAGATGCCGCTACACTTCAAACTGGGGGCTCAGGATCCATTTGTAGTGCTCAAGCCGCAGACTAGAGTCCAAAGCAGCAGCTCCAGCACTGCAGAGAGCCAGACCCTGCTGCTGCAGCCGCAACACAGCATGCAGGTGAGGAGAGGAGAACGTAACACTTACTCATACGAGAGGAACATGTGTTGATGATTCGATTAAATCAGGGGTTCTCAAAGATTTGATGAGTGAGGGCCAACTTCGGTACCCAATATTGGATTGAGGGCCGCCCAAGAAAAAACAGAACACAAAATAATTCCAAAACAAATCCTTTCTTTATTGTACTAACCAATTACCGCAACTCGCGAGATGCCTAGTTGCCATGCAACCAGTAGTCTAGCAAACTTTCCACAAGCTGTCATTCATAATTTAGGAATGACAACCCAGGGGGCGCAGTTTTACCATTCTTAAATTCCATTCTAATTCTTACTAGATACGACCATGGAGGATTAAAATATAACGCATGCATTTCAGCGTGTCATGTTAACTATCGCGGGCCGCCAGAAACATTTCCGAGGGCCGCCATTGGCCCGCGGGCCGCACTTTGAGAACCCTGGATTAAATGAAATACTTGATTGATCCCTAACTGGAACATTAGGGTTAGCATTTCACTTGTGTGGCATTGGAGAGAATATACATGCGCTAAGAGCCAATAGCATGATACATGAAAGTGGAATGGTTAAGTGTTATAACTACAGGCGTAACAGAATGAGTAATAAAACTGACAGAAATGTTTAAAAGTGGAGGAAATGTGTCCGGGTAAGCCTCAAAGACAATTCCCAATTCTTCTTGTACAAATATTCTTGTTCATCTTTGATCTTCAAGTAAGTTATACAATTACAATACTCCTTAATAGACCATTCTACGACTAAAGAAATGCAGCACACAGGATATTAAATACATTATAGTGGAGTCCGGTCGAGAAAGAGAAGACTAAAGAAACCATGCAGCTGTTCCGTTTCCTTGTTTCTCACCATCAGGATCTTTCCCTGTGATTTCCAGGTGAAGGTGTCTTTCCGCTGCTCCCTGTCTCTCCTGGATCACGCCGAGCAGACAGTGGAGGAACTTCCTCCCGGGGTTACGCTGATGCATCGTCCTCGAGGGGGCAGGAAGCTGAGGCTCCAGCAGAACCTCCTGATTCACTACAGCAACAACAGTCTGCAGGTCACACACGGTCACTTCAGAAATGTGTAAAAGGGAAAGAATATACGACAGTGTGTAATGATGTGTTAGTAATTGACCTCTCACATCTCTTCTGTGCAGACGGTGCCTCTCTGTGCAGATTTGGATCTCGTTTCGATGCGTCTGTCCAGCGACTGCATCGACTTTGGGATCTGCCACATCGGACAGACGCAGACATTAGACGTCACTCTGCAAAGCCACGGAGCGCAGACCTACTGGAAAGCAGTTATAGGTAAATACTGACCTGTCTTCTATTGCCATTCACTTCAGTGCTCTTACAACTAGGGTGTGTGTGTGTGTGTGTGTGTGTGTGCGTGCGTGCGTGTGTGTAGAGTCAGATGAAGGACAGGATGTGTTCAGAGTGAGCCCAGACTTCGGGCTCGTCGTCCCCGGCTGCAGCCTCTGTCTCCAGATCAGTTTCGCTCCCAGGTAACAAACCAAAGACCTATAATGTGTCCAGAGAGAGGTATTCAAAACATGGCCAGGTTTCAGCTGTGTGCACGTTGTGTGTTGCAGTGATGACGGAGAGTTCAGGGCCGCGGTGGTCCTCTGGTCTCCTCTGGTGAAGCCCCCCCTCACTCTGCAGCTGCAGGGGACAGGGTCCTATGATGAAGTGCACCGGTCACACTGAGTGTCCTCTCAACACCACAGTCACACAAACACATATCAGCCCTTTGTAAGATTGTAAATAAATGTGAAGAGCAACTTGTCAGGTGTTTGTCCATTTATTAGATATGTGCTTTTTAAATGAACTTTAATTAAAAAAGCCGCTTACTAACCTGCTGTTTAACATGCAGGTTTGATTAAGGCACATTAGCATTCTCTGAGCATGCAGAGATAAAGGAATCAAAACAGCATCGAAATGCATCGTGTGACTTATTTTGTGACTATCATCACAGTCTTGATTTCTAGTTCTCTACAGTCCAGGAATTTGCTGTGACACCATGTGATGAACCCTGGAGACTATTTTCAGAACAGGAAACAACAGGAGATACCAGGAACACCGGACACTGCATCCATTACTAGTGATATCTGATATGTTAGTAAAGGGGCCCGATTCTGCTGTTTGGGTGTGTTATAGAGGCATGTCAGGATGTGGTGTAGCTTGTTTTCAATAAGTGTATAAATGGTCCAGAGAGGTTGTGTTCTGCAGTCTGCCTGAATGTAATCACGGCGTAGGTGTGTCGTGTGATTCTGTAGTTTATTGATGGCATCCCGTTGGATCTGACGTCATCTGAACAGGAGGTCGCGCGCTCACTGCTTGATAGCGCGCGAAGCTCCGTTTACGCCGGTTGCTAAGCAACATCGTTATGGGGAAATGCAAGTCTGCGTCCAAATGGTTGGAAGAGAAGGAGGAAGGACGATCAATACTGTATCTAGTCAATGTGAGGTAAAGTGTGTCGCCAAGGTAACCGGTTAGAACTCCAAGTGGCGACGAGGTGTTAAAATGTATGGAAAGGGTCTTTAAAGGTGTTTTGACTTCAGGATTCCTGCAGATACCCGTATGTGAATGCTCTGCAAAGACTAACATGGGAGTTCAATCAGGAGAGACATGATGTATGGAATACATATTTATTATCGGTCACATTATATCAATGGAACATAATGATGACAGTTCATCACAAATGAATGAATGTTGTTTTGGCGATTAGGCCCAGGTTTTAGTAGGATATCAATCGGGAAGGGAAGAACCATTTCCGATGAACCCCCAAAAGAATGAAGGATGAAGTACTGAATGTGAATCTTACCTTGCGGGATGCAGCGGAAATCTATGGATGAAAAGGAGAGGTTAATACATGTGAGGATTTAAGCGACTGATGCCTCCCGGGCATCCTTCCTGGACGTACAGGGCTTCCCGGCCGTACGGGGCATCCCGGATGGGGCTTCCCGGCCGTACCGGGCATCCCGGACAGACGGGGCATCCCGGATGGGGCTTCCTGGACATACAGGGCGTCCCGGACGTACGGGGCATCCCGGAGGGGGCTTCCTGGCCGTACAGGGCGTCCCGGACGTACGGGGCATCCCGGGTGAGCGGGGACTACCCGGACGCACCGAGCGACCCGACCAGTGCCCCGGGTGCCCGGAACGTGCGAGGCTTCCCGAATGTGCGGGGTAACCTGACTTTAGCAGGGAAACATAATACGGACCGGAGGTTTCACGACCCGGACATACGGGGCTTCCCGGAAGAACGGGGCATCCTGGACATACAGGGCAACCCGGACATACGGGGCATCCTGGCCATACAGGGCATCCTGGATCGTACAGGGCATCCACACAGGGCTTCCCGGACGTACGGGGCATCCCGGAGGGGGCATCCTGGCCGTACAGGGCGTCCCGGACGTACGGGGCATCCCGGGTGAGCGGGGACTACCCGGACGCACCGAGCGACCCGACCAGTGCCCCGGGTGCCCGGAACGTGCGAGGCTTCCCGAACATTTTTGCGGGGCAACCTGCTTTAGCAGGGACACATTATACAAACCCGAAGGTTTTACAGCCTGGACATGCAGGTTTAAATATGCAGAATTGAACATGAGCCGTGGGGCAACATACGTGCTGACATGCTAAGAACCCCCACCAGTTATATGCATACGTACCAATTTGTTTAAGGTTGGAGAGACCTTTGGATAGCCAGCACGGCATTGAGGTCAGGGCGGATGTAGGATGAGAAAGCGGAGGAGGACCACCGTCCGAGTTGTTGCAGGGATGAGGACGAGACGCCTTGATTGGCAGCGGAAGTAGCTGCGCCTATTCTGAAGGAGTGCCCCGTGTGTAGAAGGGGTGATAACCCGGATTTAATAAGGACCTGTTTTAAGTAGACGTTGAACTGTCGTCGTGTTAAAGGAAAATTCCCTGAGATGAGGAATAATGGCGAGAGGGGGTTCGAGGTAGGTCTAAGCCGTAAGAACTTGATCATGGCCTTATAAGGGCAGAACTGGGAATCGATGCGGGCGGCGATGACGGAGCAGGCGCCGCCGCATTTAGAGTGTTTAAGATATAAACTAAAATGGCTAGCGTGAAAGGATAAGTCAGAAAAGCTGACGTCTCTATTGGAATCGAAAGTGAGGGAAGCGGTGGTAAATTCGCCTGGTCTAAGAAAGGCATAAAAAGCTAGGAGAAATAGAGCGTCGAGTAGCGCATCGATATAAGGGGAGAATGCCCCACTTCTAAGCTTGGAGAGCATGAGGTGTAAAGTGGAGAGTGTAATAGGGCGTCTCCGGTCTGAAACGGGGGGAAAAGTTTTAATGAGACCTTTGAGGACGAGTTTGACTGACTGGTTTGTGAACAGGCTGGGAAAGCCGGGATCGGAACAGCGAACGTTAAACTGAATCCCCGCTAAGAGGCCCCGGATGTATTGAGGTTTGAGGTGGCGATCAGTGGCGCAGTAGCACATGAAGGCACACACGGTGGAGATGAGAACAGGTTTAAATGTGATGCCTACGGAAAAGCAAAATGTCGCACACGTTCTCCAAGTGAATCATATGTTTTGAGGGTGGACGCGCTAAGCCCTTCCTCATAGACCTGCTGATTCGAGGTGCCTTTCTAGGGGGCTTCTATTTAAGAGAGAGAGAGGAGATGCAGGGGAGGAATCCTGACGGGTTGAGTGCTGGCTCCTGGGCAGAGGTTCCGGAACGTCTTGTGGGCTGACTGCGGTGATCTATGGATGAAATGAGAGATTAACATGTGGATTAAACAATCTGCCGGAATCACTGCCGGGCTTACTGTACATCATAAGATGCTGACCCGAAGGTCGACGGCCGGAATCAGCGCCGGACTTACGAGAACGCTACCACTAAACAACGGCCGGAATCGCTGCCGGGCTTACTGTTCTCTGCTGGGCTTACTGTACATCATAAGATGCTTGACCCGAGAGCCACCGGCCGGAATCAGGCCGGGCTTACGTACTACCACTAAACAACGGCCGGAATCACTGCCGGACTTACTGTACATCATAGGATGCTGACTCGGAAGTCGACGGCCGGAATCAGCGCCGGGCTTACGTGAACACTACCACTAAACCTTGCCGACACGATGGTCGATGACCTGCGATGCAGGGTTAAACATGCACAGATGAACACTACCACTAAATGTATAAATACCAGGAAAGAGAGATCTTGGATGGCCGTCTGGTTGTGGTAGGGATGAGGAATAATTACCTTGATTGCGGCAGGGTTGCTGCACCTATCCTGGACGAAGCCCTGAAATGCTATTAAGACACCACCACCAGTTATATGCATGTTTACCATAGGTAAACAGAGATCTAGGATTGCCGGCACGAGTCGATGTCCGGGGGAAGAGGGAGATGTAGACAATGTAATGCAGCTGTTAGCTTGAGTACAATGAGACATGAATGTTATACCCTGGCTTATCGTAAGCCATGTGAGCATGAACCAAATTAAATGAGACAATATGCGCAGCATAAAATGGTGTATGCTTAGTGAACACTGAAACATGACCCATGATATGGGACTAGCTTAATTAGCAGTTTAATTACGCCACGGTGAGACATAGATGCACTTGATTGGGTGATTAGACTGTCTTCTATCATATTACGTGAACTTCTCTTTCTCCCTGAAGAAACTCCCCAAAAACCCCACGGATGGGCAGCATCCGTGAATAAAACGAAGACTCATTGAGTGTCTGAGTGAGTAGATACGGCCGCTGCTAATGTGTGGCGTTAATGCGGGTGGGGGGGTTGAAAGATTATTTTCCATGTGGTTCCTGCGCGAGGTACTGGCAAAGCTGCGTTGCGCCTGGGGCATACAGACCTCGGATGAGCGTCCTTGCAGGACTGCAGATGTGGAGGAATGTACGATATGGGTGGTAGCAGACGTTTTCGTTAAAGTTATGATAAATCTCTCGTCTTGCCTACGCTGCACCTGACGGCTTTGACTATTATTCCCGGAAAACAGCCCAACAAAATAAATACTCAGTTACCTCTAATCATTAACCCATGTTTGTATAATTTAGTGGACTCTGTGTGTTGCTGCTAGCATACATGACACCTAACGTGAAAACGTTACTCGTGGATGGGGCTACAGAGCTGCTAGACAGTCGAAAACGTTGCATTCCTTTGTCTGAATGTGCTGCACTTTTGATAAATATTTAGACAAAAGCTAAACTCTTATTGCACTTTGGCAACGAGCATCTCCACGTCGAGACGGGTAAAGTTTAACCACACCTCGGGGCGCGTTCTCTCCGCCACCTCCGCAGAGTGCTCCGCTGCATGGAGCAGCTGCGTGTGTGTAAACTGCCCCGCCCCCTCGCACGCAGACCGGGAGAGAGATCTCGTCTGATCGAAAATACATCATAGACGCATTTGTTTGTCTTTTGCATATTAGAAATGAGTTGGCGCCATTCATTTCAGTTAACGCTGTGTTGAAGCTTGACACTGCGTTAGTTACTGAGCATTGTAATGGGTAGTAATTACCCGACTGAATTAGTAATGCAAGTAATACGTTACTGAAACTCCATACTGTAACACGTTACACCCAACACTGCCTGGAACTCACCTTACCCTGAACTAAAGGTAGCAATGCATCGTATTGAACTTCCTGTCGGCTCCCAGACCGTAGTCGAGGAAAAGGGGGGGGGGGGGGGGTGACTCTCTGTCGTCTCCCAGGGCAGAAGCAACACGCTTCGGGTTCAATAACCCATTTTATCGGAAAGACTGGAGAGAGGCGAGCTCTTCTTGGGAGGTCGTTGCATTTATTTAGCTCTTCTGTTTCGTAAGATCACAGAAATTCCTTTTTCTGCTGCCTTGTTTACTTCTAGAAAACATGAATCCCGCTCGCTCTACCATACCATGCCCAGCACACCTGCACGCGCCACGCCCCTCTCTTAAAGGGGTAGTGATCTCGCTCTGCATGCCCCGAATGTCATGACAATATAACGAAACATCTCGTGAATTTGCTGCAACTGCCTCTTGCCAGCGCTACCCTGACGCCTGTTTTAGAGGTGAGGCGCAGAAGGAAGTAGCTTCAATGGGATGTAGCTTAAGCCCTGCCTGCCTGCCTGCAGGAGGGGTTGTGGTTGAAGCCAGAATGGGTAAAGCTTCACGTGCGATGAGGACGCCGCCTGTAGCTTAATCCGCCAGACTGCGGAGCTGATGAATAATGCCTGGAGCTGGGACGAAGCCCTGCTGCTGCTCGCGCGTTGACACCTGGAAGACAGCTGATAGAACAGGGGAGAGCATATATAGAGGGGTTAACAGGTGCGATGATTAGCCTTGTAAATGGAGGGGCGTGATAGGTTTAGCTGAGGAGAGGCGCTCCCTGTCATTTAGATGCAGGGAGCAAGTATTGCCATGACGCGCAATACGGAGTGTTAGGTCTTCCTGTCTGAACTTGCGCTAAGCTTCATTTGTCTCTTCTGTAGCTGTAAACAAACATGATCTACCTGTGTTTTATTGTCCCCTGACATGCAGTCGAGAGGTTGCAGCGCCTCCTCTCTTGGGAATCTCCTGTTCGGCCACCGGAAATCCATCATTTACCGTGAGGTTTGATCTGAAACAACAAGACATGCCTTGTTCTTTTTTCCTGTTGAGTTCACCTGAGTGCCAAAGGCCTCATTGATTTCACGCGGGTCGATTTCGGCCGCAGTCCGCCGTGAGGGAGAATGGATTTTTCTAGTAGACCCTTTTAGCAAAGATCGAAAAAGGCAGCCACAAGAAAAAAAAAATGGTCGCGTGTCTAGAGTCCTCCAACACGACACACTTTTAATTACTTTTCATAAATCTGACTGCAAAGGCATCCTCCTTTTCTCCCGAGGAAAGCAGGAAATCTCTCAAACAATCTGCAAACTGATGCTGCTAGCCCCTCTCTCTCACACACACACACACACACACACACACACACACACACACACACACACACACACACACACACACACACACACACACACACACACACACACACACACACACACACACACACACACACACACACACACACACACACACACACAACCTGGTATTGTTCCGTACAGCTGCCTGTGGTGTTCATCTACAGCACAGTTCAGACGTGGACACGTGTTTGCAATTCCACAGTGAGATGCAAATGTCCAATTGATATTCATTGCACTCTCCAGCACAGAAGCAAGGGCATGTCTGATCACAAATAAAACAGGGCAGTGTGCAACTCATCTGAAGAGTGGGGGACAAGGTCAGCGGGGCACTTCATATTCTGATTGTCTGAGTCATTTAGCAAAAAAGAGGAGAAAGGACTGGGTTACATTTTTGTGCCCATTATAATTTATATTTGGGTGCACAGGTAGTCTGTTTTCTGGCTGACAGGAGAACAACACACTTTCAGGATGAGTGTGTGTGTGTGTGTGTGTGTGTGTGTGTGTGTGTGTGTGTGTGTGTGTGTGTTGTGTGTGTGTGTGTGTGTGTGTGTGTGTGTGTGTGTGTGTGTGTGTGTGTGTGTGTGTGTGTGTGTGTGTGTGTGTGCGTGTGTGTGTGTGTGTGAGATTATCACTACCCATTAGTCTGGAGCTCATGTTGAAGCTCTTACTGATTTGACACAACATGCTGTCGATACAAATATGTAACTGGTGATTTAAATGTTACAGATTATTACAGGTGATGCAGGTTTTTGCACATGAAAGGTACAAGTCCCTAATGTCTACAGAAACACGAAAGGAAAGAAATATCACATTTATTATTTTGGTAATTTATTGTTTTTGTATTTATTTGTATGGTTTTAAAGAATGTAAGTTTTGTTCTGTTACCACCAGAGACCTAGGACATTTATTTGCACAAGCATACGCGTGCATTCAATCCAAATCATGAATTAAAACATATTCATTAAACAATATAATTAAATAAAGATTCATTATTATATTTGTTGGGGGGGGGGGGGTTCAACAGCATACAGTTATTCTATCAGAGCATGTAAAATAGGAAGAGTAACAATGTAAATACTGCTTAATAAAGATGAATTAACCCTTGTGTGGTGTTCGGGTGAAATTGACCCGATTTCCATTTTCAATGAATAAAAAAATATAAGGATATTTTTCGTTCAACCTGAAACTCAATGGCCGGGGCTTATTTATTGTGAAGGACATGTGGAATTGTTTTTATTTGTTTCCACTTATGAAAAAATGCCCACCTGCATAAGAGGTTCGGGACCTTCGCGCGCTATCAAGCAGTGAGCGCGCGACGTCCTGTTCAGATGACGTCAAACCCAACGGGATGCCATCAATACACACAGAATCACACGACACACCTACGCCATGACTACATTCAGGCAGACTGTAGAACACAACCTCTCTGGACCATTCAGATACTTATTGAAAACAAGCTACACCACATCCTGACATGCCTCTATAACACACCCAAACAGCAGAATCGGGCCCCTTTACTAACATATCAGATATCGCTAGTAATGGATGCAGTGTCCGGTGTTCCTGGTATCTCCTGTTGTTTCCTGTTCTGAAAATAGTCTCCAGGGTTCATCACATGGTGTCACAGCAAATTCCTGGACTGTAGAGAACTAGAAATCAAGACTGTGATGATAAAAAAAGTGATTTGAATCATCACAAAATAAGAGACTCGATGCATTTCGATGCTGTTTTGATTCCTTTATCTCTGCATGCTCAGAGAATGCTAATGTGCCTTAATGAAACCTGCATGTTAAACAGCAGGTTAGTAAGCGGCTTTTTTAATTAAAGTTCATTTAAAAAGCACATATCTAATAAATGGACAAACACCTGACAAGTTGCTCTTCACATTTATTTACAATCTTACAAAGGGCTGATATGTGTTTGTGTGACTGTGGTGTTGAGAGGACACTCAGTGTGACCGGTGCACTTCATCATAGGACCCTGTCCCCTGCAGCTGCAGAGTGAGGGGGGGCTTCACCAGAGGAGACCAGAGGACCACCGCGGCCCTGAACTCTCCGTCATCACTGCAACACACAACGTGCACACAGCTGAAACCTGGCCATGTTTTGAATACCTCTCTCTGGACACATTATAGGTCTTTGGTTTGTTACCTGGGAGTGAAACTGATCTGGAGACAGAGGCTGCAGCCTCGCGCTGTCCCCCCTCGCACCTGCACGCCGGAGGAGGGACTAAACAGAGACATAACCTCAGTGTAACAGTGTAGTGCAGAACTACAATGATCTACCAGCAAAATGGTCAAAAGATATTCTGCTCAGAGCCTCGGAGCTAATGATGGATGAGAGTGAGTGGAATGCATTAGAGGAACACGGTGAAGTGGGACAGGAAGACATTTCTGAAGATGAGGATAATGTGGAGGTAAACTCAGAATTTGACAGCAAATTGGAAGATGAACTTGACTCAGAGCCAGCTGCTGGAAGACCCCACAGCCAGCTGTGAGGTCTGTGGACCCTCAAAGGACTCAAAGACACAGACTACATGCAGCAACTGCAACAAGTACATATGTGCTATACACAGGAAGAAGTTCTGTACATCATGTGTTTCCTAAAGGGACTTGCCCATTGACTCACATGATGTTCTGCAGCGTCACTTCATCAATATAGTTTTCGGATATACTGTATTTTATGAATAGTGACTGTTAATTGTTTTTATTTGCTTTGTGTTTATATCTGTTCTATGTAATTTATATGGATGTTTCATTCTCTCTACTTCATAGTCAAATACTTTTGGATGTGGTTCTTGTGTTCCAATTGCTGATAAATTGCTTTATTTCCTTCAGGGCTTTGATTATTATGTGACAGATTAAAAATATTAAACATTAATGAACATTTTTTTCATTTACATTTGTCCTAGAAAAGCATGAGCAAAATGTAAACCTAGTTTTTATTACAGTGTATTTTTTTTTAACATAAATTACATTTGTATCACAAAAAACGATGGACACTTCCATTGTTACATTTGATCCAGCAAAGAGTATTTTCAAAAACGAATCATATATTTCATTTATATTGTTGGGGAATGAGTTAAAGACAATATATATAAGGAATTGTGCATGTTGAATTTAGTTCGGTATTTTTTTTAAACCCTGAAATATGTCCCGGGTCAATTTCATTTTGACCCGAACATTACCAAAGGGTGCAAAATGTGAACATAACACAAGGGTTAAGTTGGTCTTTGAGTATCCTAAATGTGTTGCTCTATATTTTTTTACACGAGTTATTATTAGCAGAATTTAATGTAAAAAGTTAAAACAGTCCTCTGCGGCAGCTGTTGTACTTGCAGCATGCCTCCACAGGGGGGCGGTGTTTCCTCGCTTTATGTCCCTGCCATGGAAACGCGGCACCGCCAGCGTCACCACTTCCTGGAGCTCACGTTGCTGCTGCTCACGTCAGAGGCGCAGCTCGAGGGCAGAAACTCGGCTCCTCTGTGTGTAGTGTTTAGTGTTTGTGCAGAAGAGCAGCGAGGAGCAGGCTGTAAAAAAACTTTCCTCTGAACACACAGCAGACATTTCTGTAAACACTCTCTGGATAATGCACGAAGAAGAGGAGAACCTTCTGCCTGAACACAGCTTCACATTGTAGTCCTCCAGCAGTTTCCGGATATCAGCCCACCACTGTTTTTGGGGAAGATTTGCTCTGCATCTGTTGGGATTTTTTGTTTTTTTCCATCTCTTCCTCTCGTTTATCGGTGATAACTTTACACTTAATTCACCTTTAACCCTGCTGCAGCCACACCATGGAGACTGAGTGATAACAAGGTAAGAGTCCAGTCGAGAGTATCTGTTCTTGTGTTGTTACATCACTGCTTTTACACTGTTATTTCCTGTTTACAGCAAGTGAAAAGCCAGTACAGTGAAATACAGTTACAACTAGTATTTGCAACTATTAAATAATATAGTAATGGGTGGCCGTGCACAAAAATATAATAACAAACTACAGGAAAGGGAACATCTATTAAAACAACAAATATGGACTTCTTGCAAGAGACTGACCAAAACCAGGATTTCATTGCAAATATTTCTTTGAATTTGAAAGTGCAGATCCATTAAAAGTTCCTTTCTTTTTATTAAATTCAGATTGTTGCCAGAATTCACTTTTGCATTTGATTATGAGTGGTTATATATATATATATATATATATATATATATATATATATAAATATATATATATATATATATATATATAAATATATATATATATATATATATATATATAAATACTGTTATTTTGTGGAGGTGTGAGTCATTTCTGGAAAGTCATTGTCACCCTAGCCTCATTTATTTTCTCTGCTGTGATTCACAGTAGTCAGTTTCCTTGAAAGGAGAATTTCTCACCTCTTATCCTTAAAAAGTTCCTCCCATGTTTAATGTTTTCCTCACCCAACTGTCCTCCATTTCCATCCATGCATTCTCAAAAAGTCATGAGGAGCTTCATCCAGAGCTCTCTGTACATTCAGACCTCCGAGACAACCCGGCAAATTAGATTGGAACGAGGCCATCATGCGTTCCTCAAATCACGGATGAGTTTATCAGCACTTTGGGATCAGAAGTAGCCTTAAGTCAAACTGTGTCAACTGGGAGACGCCCACAGATACGGTTGGTGTGCCTCAAGCAAAACAATCCATCTGGGCAGATAACGGGATCCCACAGAAACATGGCAGCCGAAGACAGAAGCCATGGGTATAGCTAATTGTCTTTTGATGGGAGTAAGGAGGACGAGTGTTTTGCTTGAGGTCAACCTGGTGCAGGGTCGGTGGTTTAGGAGTGTGTTGTGTCCCATCTATTACCTCTCAGGATAGTTTCTTTCATGACCGACCTCACGCCGTCTCCTTCACTGAAGAGTGTGAAATCATGCTATCAAACGCTGACCTCACAGAAGCCAAGCCGCCCACTGCCCAGAGGCTGGAGGTGAAAGGTGGCCGTGACTCATGTAAGGAGGCCTATTATCTCCCTCTTGAAGGCCTGTTTTGGACGTTGCCTGGTTACTCTAGTAAGCAAAACAAGTCTGTCATTGAGTGCCGTACGTTTTCAACAAGTATGATGTATCTGTTGCCAGACGACTGACAGAAAACCTGCTTTGCAAAGTTCAAGAAAAGAGTTTGTAACAGAAAAAAGCCATTGGACTTATCAGGATATCTTGGTCTCTAACGCTTTTCATTTTGTCGTTTCCCACCTGAACTGTCTATTGTAAGTCCCATAACTTTAATACTTAATTGCTGGAGATTACTTTTGTTGCCATAACTCTATCAACTTAAATCCATAATGACAAAGCACAAAGACTAGACGATTTCTGACACTCTTGTCTCTTAGCCTGATGTTAAATCAGCCAATAAAACACCAAATGGAACAGAAAGGCTGGATCAAAAGCTTAAGTATCATGCTAAGGAGGAAAGGATTTGTGTCAAATACAAAACAATGTAAGGCACAGACATCAGCACAAGCAGTTCAAACGTGACAACATATGCTCACATTAGAAAAAGTCAAGAGCAGACAGGAAAAGTATGCATCCTGATGGCAGGTCTGGAAGGAAAGAGTATGCGAAGGAACGGTAATCCTTGTTTCCTTGAATCCTCAATGCCCATATGTGTCAGAATACATGTAAGAAAGCATTGTGTGGAGTAATGGAAGATGCTTGCTTCCATGAGGACTAAACTTGGCAAGAAAAGTCCTTCAGTATATGTAAGAAAAAACCAAGACAATTCCTTTCTAAGAGATCTTCATGGTCCATCTCTTCAGAGCTCCGTCAATCAGAGCTGTGTGAAAGCCACCCTTCAGTAAAACACTACAGAAAGACTTTGCCATTTGGCGCAGATGAGTCTGAGCACGAGAGGACAATGAGTGTCTCTTCTGACAAGACAAGAAATTGAGTTCTGATTGCTAAGCGCCGTATCTGGCACCATCTCTATCCCTGCGGTGAAGCAACGGAAGATTCAGCACCATGTGGCAGAGACTGCGAGACAAGAAGACAGAAAGAAAAATGAGCCGGGGCCAATACAGATATATATCTTGGAGGAAAAGTATCTGCAGTGTGTACACGACCTCAGCAATGATTCACAAAGCAAAATCAGAGCTCTGAGCTTCAGGACAGAACCCAGATAAAAACCGTTTAGAAAAGTGTGTAAATCGACCTCAAGAAGTGTAAGAGCTCGAGCTCAGGACGATTGACACTGTGCAAACACAGGTGTGCAGAGCTGGCTGCGCCGCGGCACACCCCGGATGACGCAAAGCAGAAACTGCTGACCGTGCTGCTTCCGCCAGGGGATGAAGAGTCTTGTTACACGTTGTATTCTTAACTTTACAAAAGCAGGTGATTTCATACACAGGGATATTTGTTTTCAAGGCTGATAGAAGACAATCACCACTCTTATCACCTTCGAGATTAGGCCTGGAAAAGCCGAACGTGAAGGCGTCTGCTGACTGCTTCCCAAAGTCAGTCTGGGTCGCCGCTCTTTATCGGGAAGGCCCAGCCTCTCCAGAAAGCGAGAGGAAGTGGTCCTGATTGAGCTTTGTCTGCCTTAAGGAGCAGAGTCTGCCGGATAGACACAACACCGCCAGATTGCAACCATTCAATAACACTGAGGACAACTTTATCTTGTGTAAAACACCTCTCCTTTAACTTGAAGGTATCATGTAGTGAATGCATAAAGAAGTGAGAGTCTTTTGTTACATTAACTCGTGACAATGCTCACTCAGCCGCTTCAAATCAAACGCCCAGAACTCAGCTCATGGATAAAGCTTTGGTTGCAAAGCCGAAATACTTCCCTGCTCTCTTCCTGAACCACAGCTGTTTGACATTGTGTCTCGTGAAGTGGGTTTAAGTCTGTGCGCTGCCTCTGCATGGCTGCGTCTGGGTGGAGAAACACAATGACTGAATGTGCGTGTCACCGCAAAATGGAAAAGACAGTTTACGTTACAGATTGTGCTTAGAGAGGATATGGTTTTTCCAGAGGGTGGATCCACGCTGCGGACGGCGGGAGACACACTCCTTCACGTGGCTATTTTTAGCCGGTGTTGTGCGGTTAATGATAACGGCAGACAGATCTACTTATCTCCGAGCTAATAGAGCCATCACTTTCACAGAGGAGGCTCCTCTCTCTGATTGCTACCAGAGGATTGAGTTAACATCCATTTCCCTCATTACGCCTCTGCATTCTCCTAGGACCAAGTTGTCTCCTTGGGATTTCATTTCTTCGCAAATGAAGTGATGAAAGCAGCGCTCAAACTTATGATTGATGAATCATTTAAACATCCTTCACTGTGTTCAGATAGGATGATAGAAATGGCACTTTATCTCCGTTGAGTAGAATGTATTTCAAATGTAGTCGATTTAAAAAAAAAAAAGCAGTTTTATTGCGTAGTCGTTAGGCTCTGGGAAATTGCGTTGCTATTTTTGATTAATAGAGGGCCGAGGCTATATACAGGACGGTCCTGTACACAGCTCTCTGAAATGGCTATATACAGGACCGTCCTGCAGCTAACGTCAAATGACTATATACAGACCGGGCTATTATAGCATGCTTAAGCAAGTTTCGCGGTGGTAATGTAGGGATAGGATTCACAGATAAATATTCTCACGACAACATTATTTTCGATGAGTTTCCCCTTAATATAAAATTGTGGCAATTAAATCTCTTTCCATGCCAATTGCTTAGCTTTTTATGCTGATTTCAGTCTTTTTTTTGGCTTCTCTTTTTATGTTTCAATCATTTTCTACTTTATATTTTCCAATGCACAATGTACTTGTAAAGGATATCACTGCATACTTTAAAGACTACTCGGTTTTATTAAAACTGAAGGTTTTTTTTAAAGAATACGCCGACATTTCGTTGACGTGTAGTGATTTTGCATTGAAAGCAACACAAATCATTTATCGGCTACGCCGGCATTTTTATTTTAGAAATCGGAGAAACCGTCTTTTGAATTGTATGTAGTATGCTGTACATTTTTGTCATTTATCCTGCTGTAAACGTTAATTGTACACCAATTATATCCATATTTCTGTAGACTACATAAAAAGCCATTTCAGGGCTTCTGTGCAGGACCGTCCTGTATATAGCCACTCCCTTAATGGAGTGCTTACAATGGCCTACTTTAGGAAGGTTCGCATGGTTTTCGACATTATCTGCACTAATACTGGTTTTAGTGAACTGCTAATGTTGTCATGCTTGTAAGGAAAATACATATTTCTACAGTCTGGCTTGTGGTGGCAGTCACACCCATAGGTGGAATTCGCTTATTGACACACCTGAGTTAGCTTGGTGACTGTGTTCCTGGTGAGTGCAGCTGACTGAGGCTGGTGGGAATATTGTTAGGAATGTGATCATAAACCTGGTTTTGACATGAAAAGTCGGGAGTTATTCGGATACATCACCTGGGAAACGTGAATGTCTGATATTTCTCTGAAAAGCGGAATACTTTGAGCTGCTGGTGGCATTCGATGCAAGTATGAGGATCATGAATGGAGTAGCATAATCTTCTGGGGACCATGAATGAATGTGGAAAATTCCATGGCAATTAGTTGAGATATTTCAGTGTTGTACCAGGTTTGTAAATGTGAAGAATTGCTGTTTTTATTCGTGTATTAAGATTACATACTAGATGTCTGTGTTTTTAAAGATATCACTTTGGGAGATTATAATCCTTTTCTTTCATTATTTTCTTCTGAGATTTAAGGTTTGGTTGCAGCTCCAAATGAAACCTGATAAAAATAATGGCATTAAATCAAAAGGGGAATTCTTTTATTTGAGGTAAATCTGGATCGTCTTGTGTCGTTGTAGGAAGGAGACGTTGATCCGTGTGTCCCATTAGAAACACTTGAATATCTTCTCAGCCATAACTCCTGAAAGACAAAGCCAGGGGGGCCGAGGCGATGATAAATGAGGCCCCACACGGAGTGTCTTTAAGTTTGTCCCTGCTTGGAAAACCCTCTTCTTACTCAACGCGCAGAGCGACGACGACACGCTGCATTGTGTTGTCCCCAGAACCCTCCATTATTCGGCCGTCTGACTCATGTGTGTTGGCGAACGTTCAGGACGGGATACATCGTTTAAACAGCAACAGACCATTTTTCTAATTATTAAACCAATAAATGCACATCACTTTCGACTTCTCATCAAAGCTGCAAAAGATGCTTTTGGTTTTTGGAAATGTTGACGTTTTCCAGGCGGGCATTCGCTTTCAATAGCTTTCATATGATCGACTGAAAGTGGTTTCATAATGCATGATCCCAGTGAACATTTTGCATTACATTTAGTCAGATGGATGTCATTATTTTGAGTTAAGGAAGTTCAGACTATTAAATTGCATTAAAACTAGATTATCTACAATATTTTAACATATATGAATGTAGGTTTTGGATTACCTGTGATTTATTACACTACATAAACAAGTTTCCTCATTGTCATACCATAAATCAAACGACGAGATATTTAACCTTTCTGTTGTCCTCAGGTCAAACTTGACCCGTTTCCAATAGTTTTTTTTTGTTGGAATAAGAGGCTTTTTTATCGAATTGCCAGGAAGATACCATGGATGGTTCCGTACTAGGTTATTTTCAAGTTAATATTTACTACCTATATTGAGTTATGGGTGTATTATTCCATTTTGAAGCGTCGGCGGTCTTCCGGGGTCCATTTTGTGAAATCATCAACATTTCTGCCCTTTCTTGGAAATGAATTAGACTGAAGGAAGTTGTGTTAAAAGGTGTATTAGAGATGTGGGGGATGATGTATACTATATGATAGGGCTGCTCGATTATGGCAACAATCATAATCTGGATTATTTGGGTCAATAAATGTAAATGCGATTATTCATTGACTTTGAAAACATCCATTTATTGGAGAAAAAAAAAGTGAACAGTTTGTTTTTAACAGTTGATTACCCTGAACTTTAAGTATAACTCAACCGAAGAACAAAAATAAAAGTAATAATAATAATAAAAAAATAATTTATTTCGATTACGTTGTTTTCGTAATCGTTGCAAGCCATAATCGTGATTAAAATACGATTAATTGAGCAGCCCTACTATATGATTGATAAAGAGTCCAACCAGGCGGACAAAAGTTGCACAGTTGACGGAAAGACATTGCCTAGAGTTAGATGAGAGCATTGGTACCGCTCTCATCTGTTTGGTAAACATTAAGCTAGACCTTTTTAAACGGGTTAGCTTAGCATAAAGGGTGGAAAGTAGGAAGTAGCTAGCCTCCTCTCCGCCTGATCTGTGCTTAACTTCATCGATTGTCCGTTCTGTCGTGTGTCATGGCTGATTCAGACGTGCTGTGTTCGAGAATAGAAAAACCCTCAGAGCTGACAGCCATGTTGCAAAGTTTAGAAGTCGACCTCTCACTCTGTGATTTCTTTTCTACTCCACGAGAGTGAGGTCATTCTCACTGCTCAGGCCTCATGCAGCTGAGAGCGGACCTCAGGCTAAATGAGGAGGGGGTTTCCCTCGGAGACCTGCGGAAACATCACGCTGTTTCCTCGGGTTCAACACGGTGATGTAACAGAGCTGAAAGAGGATAAGTGCGCATGCATACGTGCTGGCCAGCGAGATCTTGGCTGTTGTTCCTCTTCAGTCACTCCAGTGAAAATAAAAATGCAGCTTGTGGTTGAGGAGCACGGCTCTGCTTTGTCTGGCTCTCATAATTCCCCACAACCCTCGTCTGAAATCCCATCCTCTGCTTTTTAATCAACTTCAGCACCGTCCTCCTCACGCTGACAAAAGAGAGGCGTCTGCCAGTGAAACTCGTGATGTTTGACAGTGTCGCAGCATTCAAGCAGCATTTCAAGCACTTTTCTGGAGGGTTGTCTCACGATGAGGCCGAGAGACGGAGCTGTGGGAGCGGCTGCAGAGCGAGGAGAGCGAGTGGCGATTAGCATTTGATCTTCAAGTGGAGCCGCCTGCCAAGAAGCGTTGGGAGAGTTGGGCTGGCGATCTGTGGGCTCCACGCTGAGCCGAGGGGCCACAGATGGGCCATCTGGTGACTCACTGGCACAGGACAGGGCTTTTCTGTTCGCCGTGTGGATGTGTGTGTGTGTGTGTGTGTGTGTGTGTGTGTGTGTGTGTGTGTGTGTGTGTGTGTGTGTGTGTGAGCATCAGCGAGAGACTGGACCACATGGTGTGAGGAGACCACCTGTCTTGTGGTTCCTCTTCTCTTTCATGTGTGGTCAGCAGCGCCATACTCTGATGCCACAATATCTTACTCTCTTTAGGGCTTAAAGGGGCCCTATTGTGCAGAGCAGACTGGGCTCTGTTTTCAGACAGAGGGTGAAAAGAGGTGCCGCAGCACAGGCATGAGAAAAATAAAGAGCTTTTTGAACATTAAAGCATGGAGACACTACATACTGATATACACCTGAACATCAGCAGGAGAGGACTCTTTAAAGTAGAGACATTACATACTGATGTACACCTGAACATCAGCAGGAGAGGACTCTTTAAAGTAGAGACACTACATACTGATATACACCTGAACATCAGCAGGAGAGGACTCTTTAAAGTAGAGACACCACATACTGATATACACCTGAACATCAGCAGGAGAGGACTCTTTAAAGTAGAGACACCACATACTGATATACACCTGAACATCAGCAGGAGAGGACTCTTTAAAGTAGAGACACTACATACTGATATACACCTGAACATCAGCAGGAGAGGACTCTTTAAAGTAGAGACACTACATACTGATGTACACCTGAACATCAGCAGGAGAGGACTCTTTAAAGTAGAGACACTACATACTGATATACACCTGAACATCAGCAGGAGAGGACTCTTTAAAGTAGAGACACTACATACTGATGTACACCTGAACATCAGCATAGTAAGGCCCCTTTAATATAAGTTTGTCTACTGTTAATGCTCAGTTAGCAGCGTTACTCTTATTTTTGTTTGTAATACCACTCACAAACAGGACACCACAAACCACCCTGTGACTCGACCCCCCAGGCTGTAACTCGTTGAATGGCCTTGTTTATCGCTTTTATGAAAAGTTCTCTGGGAGACACATAGATAAAGTGTGTGTGTGTGTGTGTGTGTGTGTGTGTGTGTGTGTGTGTGTGTGTGTGTGTGTGTGTGTGTGTGTGTGTGTGTGTGTGTGTGTGTGTGTGTGTGTGTGTGTGTGTGTGTGTGTGTGTGTGTGTGTGTGTGTGTGTGTGTGTGGCAACATGGACACTGGAGATGGCAAAACAAAAGCAAATGATGTGTTGAGAAATATCTAGGGGGGTGTTTATGTTATTTATCTCTCTGGAGGCTCTTGAGTGTTTTTCCAAATATTCGAGGGTTGGGATTGATCGTCAGACTCCCACAAAATAAATCTGCTGTACAAGTTTATTTACACGCTCCTTTTTTCAGGCTGTTTTGCATTTTTCTGTTCATTAAGTCCCCCTGCAGCCTAAAGGCTCAGTATATTATCTCCCTGCACTTTGATTGGAAATCTGCAGTTACTCATGTGATGGCATGTTTGGTTTACTGCAAATATTAATCAGTAACAAAAATGCCACAACGGCAGAAGTGAAACATTTTAGTCAAACTGCAGTGCTGCTAAATGTTGAACTTAGAAAGCGTTGTGTTTAAATCAGGCAGTGACCGGTTTCCTCGTTCTGCATTCAGCCAGAGAAGGAGCTATGATCTCACTGATGTCGGTCCAATTGTACTTCTTCTTTCATTAATAATAATAATATATTATATTTTATTTATATAGCGCTTTTCACACCTCAAAGACGCCTTACAGTGTGAGGGAGGGTAGACGAACAACGACAGGCAAACAAATAAATATAGTAAACTAAAATCAACAACAACAAAAAAAAGGTTGATTGAGAGGGGGGGGTTTATGGGTTGACTGGTAGCTTATAAATGCTAATATATCAGCTGTAGCAATTTAAATTAAATAATATATTGTATTTTATTTATATAGCGCTTTCCACACCTCAAAGACGCCTTACAGTGTGAGGGAGGGTAGACGAACAACGACAGGCAAACAAATAAATATAGTAAAATAAAATCAAAGAGAGAGAAAGTTGATTGAGAGGGGGGGGTTTATGGGTTGACTGGTAGCTTATAAATGCTAATATATCAGCTGTAGCAATTTAAATTAAATAATATATTGTATTTTATTTATATAGCGCTTTTCACACCTCAAAGACGCCTTACAGTGTGAGGGAGGGTAGACGAACAACGACAGGCAAACAAATAAATATAGTAAAATAAAATCAAAGAGAGAGAAAGTTGATTGAGAGGGGGGGGTTTATGGGTTGACTGGTAGCTTATAAATGCTAATATATCAGCTGTAGCAATTTAAATTAAATAATATATTGTATTTTATTTATATAGTGCTTTTCACACCTCAAAGACGCCTTACAGTGTGAGGGAGGGTAGACGAACAACGACAGGCAAACAAATAAATATAGTAAAATAAAATCAAAGAGAGAAAAAGTTGATTGAGAGGGGGGGGGGTTTATGGGTTGACTGGTAGCTTATAAATGCTAATATATCAGCTGTAGCAATAAAGTGCATTTAATTCACAACATTCACTGTTTTACTCAAAACATCCAATAGATTACATATAATTGTTATTAAACAGGTAATTCAGGACAAATCAGATACAACACAAAGTATGTAAAGTTGCTAATAGCTAAATATTTCTTCCACATATTTAGTTTGGACTCTAACACAGTCTCCCTTAATATGTTCGATTTGCTTTGCGTAAGACCCTGTAACCTGCAGCTTCCCATTGGTCAGCTCAACAAGTTTAAATATCACAAAACTGGACTGTATGTAGTTCCTGTTCCCCTTTTTTCCTGAGCTTGCCTTCAAAGGAAATCAACAAATGCTTCCCACCAGTGTGTGTGCGAAAGCAAATCCAGAAGTAGCCTTTCACTGGATGCAAAGACATAATTCTACTGTCTATTTTCTGTCTACATTATGGGATGTGACAGCCTCTCTTTTGCCCTTGCACTGCCTGTGCTCGTGGTTTTTTACCTGAGGCAGGAGGTTAGGCAAACACCCACCAAAGCTCCTCCGTCCTCAAACACTGAGGAGTTCCTGTTCTCAGAATCACTAGAAAGAGACATCGGGGCATTCGCAGGATTTCAGATGGAAAGATTATCCGATGAATGTCTTGGCTGTCGTGTTGTTATTTGTCTGCCAGGAGCTTCCTAAAGAGGAAAGGAGGCCGTCCTGGTTAAATAAAGATTAAAGAAATAACAGAAGCGGTGACACTGATATCGGAAAAAAGCGCTTTGTGTTGCAACTACCACCTGCGTCCTGTTTTGTCATTGTTTTTGTGCAATCACAGAAATAATGTGTGAAGGAAAGTGGCACAGTTCTTGTTGGATGTTAAATCTGTGTTGTTTTTTTGTTTTGCCCACAGCATGATATCTTCGCCTGCATTGAGAAGTTGAGCTCTGTGCTCGAGTTCAACAGGCCACTTCCTGATGATGACAGTAAACATGGGTGAGTTGTATTCGAAAGCAGGTTGTGGTGGGCACAGTACATACATTCAGAAAAGCACACGTTATTACACACACACACACACACACACACACACACACACACACACACACACACACACACACACACACACACACACACACACACACACACACACACACCCACCCCTCTCACATCCTCTGGCAGGATCAGTACGGAAAACATGGCAAATGTGTAAAGAGTGCGGGGAGGCTGTTAACGGTTCCAGATGGTCCCGTTTAGCACACGGTTATTTTGGTCTTTTAACAATGTTGTTTTCCTGATTTTTGTTCTTTATTCACAATTGGATGCTTGACTTTGTACGTTCCAGGTGCACACATATATCCTTCCCATGCAAACCAGTGTTTAACACATATTTATATTCACACCTACCAAGCCTAGGAACACATGCACTCCTGCATTGCATCGCATACTGCTGCTGGTTTATAAAGCACTGACTGGTTTAGGCCCAAAATACATTTCTGACCTGCTAAATGATGAACCATCCAGATCTCTCAGGTCTTCAGGGACTGGTCAGCTTTCTGTCCCCAGAGTCAGAACTAAACATGGAGAAGCAGTGTTCAGTTATTATGCTCCAGATATCTGGAACAGACTCCCAGAAACCTGCAGGTCCGCTGCAACTCTGACTACTTTTAAATCCAGGCTGAAGACTTTTCTTTTTGTCGCTGCTTTTAATTGAACTATTCATATCTTAAACTGCACTTTAACTTTTATCCATATTTATATGTATTTTTTCTTTTAATGTTTATTTTATTAGCTTTTCTTTTTTAATGCTTAATGTCTTTCATTTTTTGTAAAGCACTTTGAATTGCCTTGTGTTGAAAAGTGCTATATAAATAAACTTGCCTTGCATCCATGGAAAACCTATATACTGTGTTCCTCAGCCCAACAAAATCAAACAATAGATGTTCCTGTATTGTATGTGCGTGCACACTGTAGGCCTGCAAGAGCTCCCCTCACTTCTGCAAACAAAGACACCTTAAACACATTTTTGTGATACTTACCATTTAAAATGTAAATAATGCACTATGTCTCATAACTTAAGAGGACTGTTTATATCCTGGCTCTTCATTTTTGACTCTGTGTTTCCACAGATGACGGTCTCCAAAATGGACCGGGACCGCACAGGAACTCACAAGGTAAACCTTAATTGTCTGAGATGAAAAAACAACAATTACAGAAATTGTTTGATATTTTACAAACTGAGGTTATTCTCTTTCTTGCTGAAAGTTAACTGGGGGGGATTGTTGTAGCTTCTGACATGTATTTTTGAACTCCAGAAAAAGCCATGCTAGCTGTTTCCTCTTCCTTAGTCTTTTTGCTAAGCTAAGCTAACTTTCTTCTGGTTTTGACTCGGATGAAAAAATTGCAATTGCAGAAATAGTTTGACATTTTAAAAACAGTTATTCTCATTCTTGCTGAAAGTTAAATGAGACTATTGTTAGAAAGCTACTCTAATGGCTGTGCGTTAATGCGCTAGCTTAGCTTAGCATAAACATAGCAGCAGGTCCAAAGTAAAAATACACTAATTAATAGCGGCTAAGATAGCTAGCTTTGACAGTTTTCCCCTCACTTTAATAACTTGTTTACTGAATGAAAGTATGTTTAAAAATACCAGGGAAGAGTTTGCAGCCCAGAGAACTGAACAAAGAAGCTCAGGAGACCATGTGTATGACTAGCATATGCACATTTTGCTAGCATGTTAGCAGTCATAGCTACTCTACGTCATACTATAGATTTAATTTGTTAGCGCTTTTACAGGTGCTCAAAGACGCAAGTCTGTAATACTACTCATTTCGTTTTTTAGTACAGGTAGATAAACATTGCTGGTGTGACCTTGTCTGTTGATGAGCTTCTAAGTTATTGTCACGGGTGTCTTTGAACTACGGGAAAAGCCAGGTTAGCTGTTTCCTCTTCCCTCCACTATTTTTGCTAAGCTAAGCTAATTTCCCCCACGTTGTGACTCCATTCACTAACATTTAAGTGGTGTGTAAAAAAATGCCAGTGTGCATATTTGTGAAGAGATTTGAAGGAGCTCATTACATTTCCATTACAGTGAAGCTGAGGCATACAAGGGCAAAGGGAAGAACATGTCACAGCCTTTAGATGTTGAATGAAAGCGTTTGCAGACATTCTCCAATGACTTTCGGTAGAGACCTTGTACAAACATTAACTGCGCAACTATTGTCACAGACCTCCCCGCATTACATCAGGCATTATTGTTAGTGAAAGATTAACTTCAAGGATTTAAGCGTTACACCCATTAGGTGGTAAATTAAGTGTGTCGCAGTTTCGATAAAGAGCAAGGCGTGTAGAGGAGAATGTCGTGTGTGTGTGTGTGTGTGTGTGCGTGCGCGTGCGTGCGTGGGTGTGTGCGTCAGAGCTCGGCCTCTGCTGCAGAGTGAGGACACGTTTGGCTCCAGCTGCAAATCCTGCTGGATGCCTTTGCCATGATGTGTCTTTCGGCTTCAGGAAATCCCCTCAATGTCTTCACATTCAGGCAGCTTGACACACGCACACGCACACGCCTTGCTTGCCCTTACACACACTGTGTTAGCTTGCAAGTTGCACCACTAGCCTCTTAAAGTCAGGGTTAATATTTAACACACTTGTCGGTTGTTGCTGCATCTTAAACTCCAAAGTCTTTTAGCTGTTCTGGTCTCAATCTATTGGCATAAATGATGCAAAACATGTGTATACGTTTTGCAGAAGCCCCGTGAGATCCAAATCCGACAACTGCTTTTACGTAAATAATCTTGGACTGGAGCTCTAACTTCATTTTGCCCTCTGCCACTTTCTTAGCTTAAAGAAGGGAAAAAACAGAAAGATGCAGAGTGGTGATGCAACGCTCAGCAATCAGCCTCTATTGTGTAATGCGGCTCGCTCTGCTCAGCTTCCTGGAATTCCCCCCTGTTCTTATGCTAATCACATTTCAACCAAGAAACAAGAAGCACAGGAAATGAACACAAGGTATCCCGACTTATCTGCATACCAGAAAAATCTCTCCGCAGTTATGGGGTTGGTGGTGGTGGTGGTGGTGGTGTGTGTGTGTGTGTGTGTGTGTGTGTGTGTGTGTGTGTGTGTGTGTGTGTGTGTCTGTTCTCCACTGTGTCGGTGGTCAGCCTTGGCTGGCCTCGGCCTGGCAGTGGTCTCGCACCAGGCCTCGGTGATGTAATACATTTAATTATAGCCCGACGTTACTGCCGGCTCTGAACGCCACCACGCAATTCTCACACTCCTACCCACTGTCCCCCCTCTGCTATTCTCCGTAGGTCACAGCACAGGCCTCACACACAGACACACACACACACACACACACACACACACGCACACACACGCGCGCGCAGGCCTGTGTTGTTTGTTTTGTATCCTTGACTTCCAGACTTCAGGGTAGTCTGGAGCCTGTGGAGAAAGCTCTGAATAAACTCACCAGAGAGAATAAGATGCAACGATAATGAGAAAAATATGAAGATTTCCTCGACCCCAAGATGTCAAATCGCCCTAAATATGATTATTTTTAGGATTGCATTTGAGTGTTTTCTTCTCTTAAGTAGTGCTAAAGTGTAAACATGAATTCCCTAATCAATGGAACATCAATTACAAACAACTAAATAAGTAAAAGTAAGTAAACAAATTAATGTTAGGCTTGTCACAGACACAAAAAGGAGTAAAAGATGTCACCCTGGGCAATATGTTATTACATTTTGAAAATCATGAATTCTAGCTCAGCTGTCAAGAGAAGTGCAATTTATACAAAAAAATATGAATAAACTGCACGCTGTTCTTGTTTTCCACTACAATAGCTGCATTTTGATTATTTTTCAGTCTGGTTACTAAGCGGCCATGTTCCCTCGTGTCCATCTCTGGCTGATTCAATCACAAACCCATTCATTTTCTTGTGTGGAATAACGCGGTTAGCCCTGCTCCGCATGCAGAGCAGAGATGATGACTCAGTTCCTTCCTGTCGGCAGAGGACAGACCGTCTAGCAGTTAGTCATCCGGCGCCACTGACAGCTTATATTTGAACTGAAGCGTCCCTGTTTCAGTCCCTTCAGGTCGAGTCCCTCTGGAGCTTTGTGCGGTTGTGTCCTGTGGAGGAAAGCAGTTGTATTGTTTACACGAGCAGGTGTTAGTTTCACTCTTTTGTCAGATGTGTTAAACCACCATGCAGGAAGGAAGACTCACCTGTCTGTCCCACACGCACCTGTCTGTCCCACACGCACCTGTCTGTCCCACACGCACCTGTCTGTCCCACACGCACCTGTCTGTCCCACACGCACCTGTCTGTCCCACACGCACCTGTCTGTCCCACACTCACCTGTCTGTCCCACACGCGCTCACAGCACGCCTCTGCATTAGATAAGGTTTCTGATTAGACTTTATTCCTACTCATTAAGTGCTGCTTTGGCGCTTTAACATAATATCATCCTGGAATACCACACTCTCGTTCTCTTTCCATGTTTGCACTGAGATCCTGTGGGTGTAACATTTACGTATCACTCGGCCGTATTTAGCGTCCCTGAATGAGGGAGTGTGCCGTTGTTCCTCACTTTACTCTCGCTGCTATATTGGGATCGTCGAACATGACGTCCACCTCAATCCAGATGTTCCTCCAGAGCTCTCTGATTGGGTCAGAGGTGAACGAAAGACGTCATAGGCAAGGCAATTTATTTGTATACAGTGCAGTGATGCAATTCAAAGTGCTTTACAGGATCAAACAGATAAAATACATTGAGTGAGAAGAAATACAAAAACACACAAAACAATTAAAAGAAAGAAAACCATGTTTAACAGTTCGAACATTTCAATTTAAAAAGCCATGTTAAAAAGAAATGTTTTTAGACCTGAGAGGCAGTAGAAGTTAAAAGCTAGTTTTGATGAGTTTTTTTCTCGGAGAAACGTCCAAGAAACGCTGAAATTAAAGTGATAAAATGCGTGTGCAGTACTTTAGTAGATGTACTACTTAGTTACTATTATTCCTCATACGCCTTATTTGGTCTGGGAATACTGTATTAGCATATTGTAGGAAGCCAAGTTTACACAGATGTGACATCACTAAGAAAAAAAAGCTATTTTAGGCCTTTTTTCCAGAGCTCGCTGAAAGGTATTCTGGAAAATAATGGGTTTTCCGAGCCGAGGTAAAAATAACTTGGCCGGTTTTGTGGGAAAATGTGAAATGACTTCAGAACATTTACCTAGAATTCCACCCGTTGAATGCACACCTGTTTATATCTGGATTTGAGATCCACTCACTAAACTGATTCTGCCCTTATTAAACAAACATCATTAGGAAATGTTCAAGTACATATATATACATATATACATAATATATATATATATATATACATATACATATTTCAGTGATTATCTTTGAGCAGAAATAGCAGCCTCAGTCTATATGGATTTGACTTCAATCAATCAATCAATGTTTATTTATATAGCCCAATATCACAAATGTTACATTTGTCTCAGTGGACTTCACAGTTTGTACAGAATATCAGTATGACAATACGACACCCTCTGTCCTCAGACCCTCTGTCCTTAGACCCTCTGTCCTTAGACCCTCTGTCCTTAGACCCTCACATCGTACAAGGAAACACACAGAGAAAACCCAGTTTAAAGGGAACATGGGAGAAAGCTCAGGGAGAGCAGCAGAGGAGGGATCCCTCTCCCAGGATGGACAGACGTGCAGTAGATGCCGTGTGTGAATTGAAAAGATAATACATTTGCAACATATAGACCAAATGTTTGGAAATGCATGTGTCTGTAATGAGAAGATGAATCCACGAGGATGTCAGCTACAATCCTGTGGGAGCCATCAGGGAAGCAGCAAGACGAGACCCAAGGCAGGACCGCAGAGACAGGTTCAGCCACGACTCGAAGTCCAGGACTCAGATCAGGACTCAGGTTCAGCCAGGACTTGAAGTCCAGGACTCAGATCAGGACTCAGGACCAGCCAGGACTCCGGATCCCGGCGTAGATAGACTCCAAAAAGAAATGTGGGGAAGCTGGGTTATTCGGAACATGAGAGCACACAGGTACAGACGGAGAGACTTGAATCGGAGGGTCGCTCGATTGGACCGAGTAATAGAATATACCAGGACAAAGTACTGGTATAGCCGGTGCCAGTTCACGGCTCCTTGTACTCGGATGGCTTAAATGCAGAAACTGAATTGTGTGTGGGGGGCTGTGTCGATGTGTGACACTCAAAGAGGCTTTCAGTTGAATTGTCTGTCCAGTCCGTTTTTAACAGCGACAGCAGGACATTTAAAGACATCACCTCAGACTTTGAGACACTATATTGACATTTATGACTATTCTCTGACATGGTTTTCTGACATGGACAGGTATGACAATTAATCTAGAGATAATCAGCAGAATCAAAATAACCGTTGGTGTGTTAGGATCAAATGGCATCTCGAACTCCATCTGCTCTCCTATCACGCTCTCTGTGTGAATGACAGTCCCCAGTGGTCTCTCTCTCTCTCTCACACACACACACACACACACACACACACACACACACACACACACACACACACACACACACACACACACACACACACACACACACACACACACACACACACACACACACACACACACACACACACACACACACACACACACACACACACACACACACACACACACGGATCCCCTTTACTTTAAACCTTTTCTGCTGTTTGCTTTGCGGGGCACACACCTGTCCTGATTTTCAAGCCGTGTGTGTGTGTGTGTGTGTGTGTGTGTGTGTGTGTGTGTGTGTGTGTGTGTGTGTGTGTGTGTGTGTGTGTGTGTGTGTTTTTAATGAAAGTACCCGGGGCTCATTTGAGAGGCAGGCGGGAGCGAAGGTCAATGACCTCTTCTTTATATTGTAATCACCGGGCTCAGATAATTGCTTCCATTAAAGTCTCTTGATATGGTAATGTATGACATGCTCATCTGCATGATTGCCCCCTTCAGATATGAGTGTGTGTGTGTGTGTGTGCGCGTGTGTGCGCGCGTGTGTGTGTGTGTGTGAAGTGGGAGATGAAGAAGAATGCTGAGCGTGGTCTCTTGGTTTGCTAAATGAATCTTTAAGGGTTTTAAATTAATGAACGCTACCCCTCCCCTCTGATGTTGGAATTTAAAACACTTGACTTGCTTAGCTTCCGATATCCCATGAAATACGCCCTCCAACCTGCAGCCATTTAAAATCGGAATTACTCAGCGTTTGACAAAAAATATATATTGTTCTCTACAGGATTTCGTATTTGAACTCAAGACTTTTGCTTCCTGGAATCACAACGAGGCATGGGTGTGCTTAGTAACCGAGCTCCGGGCCACACATTCAAGGCTGCATCTCCCCCTGAGACACACACACGCACACACACACACACACACACACACACACACACACACGTTGCATTATTAAACACCTTCCCAGCTTTTGTATGCAGAGTGCAGAGTTTGAGAGCCACCGGCGTGGTGAGTCTCAGAGTTGCTCACACCCGAAGAGCGATACAGGTCTGAGAGGACATTCAGGCGGTGTGCCGAGAAAACACAGCTTTTATAGGTATTTGATTTTCTACCACAGACAACCTACTCGAGTGTGTGAGGGCACTGTAGCTAAAACATGATAACTACTACAGTATTTATTCTGAACCAGCCACGTTCCCAGGGATGTCTCTTCAGAGTTCAGATGCTTCTGATTAGAAGGTGATCCTTGGCAACGTCGTAGCAACAACCGGACTGCTTTAAACAATGGAAACTCCGCAGATGGCATCAGAACAGGAAGTAGAAGATGCCTCAGGTGTTGCCTCAGTGTCTGTCCTGAGCCAACACAAGCAATGATCCAACACACACACACACACACACACACACACACACACACACACACACACACACACACACACACACACACACACACACACACACACACACACACACACCCACCCATCATCGCCCATGCATTACTCTCGAAATGTGCAGGAATGCCCACATGGGTTCCTTATGTCCCGGGGGAAAGTGACTTTATATATCTCGAGGTCAGGTTGAGTTGAGTTCTGATGCTTATCTCGTGTGCTTTAGATGACGAGGAGGCGCTGAACTCCATAATGAAGGACCTGGCAGCCCTGGGCCGCTGCTACACCCAGCACAACAGCCACAAGCCCAAAGTCAGAACATTGCTCTACAAACAGGTACGAGTATTTAAAGTGACACGACATTTCTTAACTTTCCTGATGTCCTTGGGTCAGATTTGACTTGTTTCTAATTGTTTAAATGGATAAGAGGGTTCCTTCATGTGTATGGCACAAAATAAACAAGGATGCTTCCAATACGCCAAAAAATGAATGGTCAGTACTATAGAATCAGAAATCTTTTAAATTATTTTTCCTGCATTTTTTTTTATTACACTTGGACATATACCAAATGTATGCTTTTATCCTAAACATATTCAACATTGTTGTCTTTTTAAACAAAAAAACAAGGTTTAATTCTGTGTAAATTGAAATCCAACTCCGGCCACCACGAGGATGAAATGGAGTGTGTGAAACGTGTCTTTCCTTCGTGAGAAAAGCAGCAGGTGACGGAGAATTTCTTCTGCTAAAAAGTAGAATAATGTCAAACAGGAACCGGAACCTGCAACAGGAACCAGTCATTTAAGAAAGACGTTGTGTAAATGCACATCTACGGCAATTTCTGAAGCACGAATTTGCTTTATTTGGGGAAAAGAAACTGCAATAACATGGATGTTAAGTGAATGTAAAGTGGATTACGTCGCTTTAATAGCTATAGATTCTCTGCTGTAAATCTACGGAAACAGATGTCAACCCAGTCCGATCACAGCTGCTGCTCATCATGTAAACTATAATTTTTTTACAGCCATCGTCTAAACCTACAGAGGGGGTGAGTGTAGGTTTCCGAGTTAAAGCTGTCCCACATTCTGCTTTATTACACTTTATTAACCCGCCACACCGCACGCTCAGCCGAGCCTTAAACCTTTACCACCGCTCTGGGATCTCACACAGAAACGTTTTTTTAACAGCTGCCAAAGTCAGGTGAAGGTTGGGCTGCAGTTTTAGGAGAAGATAAAAAGCTTATTTCCGGTTGAATTTAAGCTCATTTCCAAGAAGATTATGCGACTGCTGCGTTCATAAGAAGTGTTTTTACAGTCTACTGTGAACGATGCCCGACAGGCGCTAACGTAACTTTGCAAATTTCACTTTGTGACAAATAAAGACGGTTTCATCCGTTCTAATTTCTCCTAATGTACGTGTGTTGGGCCGTTATAACTTGTCAGCCATCGTATCCAATCCATTTGATTTCTATAGCACATTTCAAAGAGTTGAACAAAGTGCTGTACATCAACAACTGTATAAATACATAAACAACAGACGGGACACAAACAAATGTAAAACACGAGACAATGAAACCAGATCAGAAGCCAGACTGAGAAACTCTCCGACACGACGTAAAAACAATGCAAGACATAAACCCAAATGTGAAAGCACAAGCGTCACCTGGTCTGTAGAAGCCAGGGGAAAGAAGTGGGTTTTTAAACGAGATTTAAAAGTTGGAGCAAGTCTGACCCGGAGGGGCAATTCCTTCCATGCTTTTGGAGCTGCAACAGCAAAGGCTCCGTCTCCTCGCTGACAGACTACCAGAAGGAGTCTGTCAGCCGCCCTCAGTGACCGTGTGGGCGTGGTTTTAAAAGATCTGCCAGGTACCCTAACCCCAACAGTGACATTTTAAATTGTATTCTAAAACTGACTGGTAGCCAATGTAACGAGGCGAGTGCAGGCGGGGTCTTAAAAAGTGTTAAACGGCATTTTCCAAGGTGTTCCATTTTGTAGCTTGTTTCTAATAAGTATCTGAATGGTCCAGAGAGGTTGTGTTCCACAGTCTGCCTGAATGTAGTCACGGCGTAGGCGTGTCGTGTGATTCTGTGTCGTTTATTGATGGCATCCCGTTGGGTTTGACGTCATCTGAACAGGACGTCGCGCGCTCACTGCTTGATAGCGCGCGAAGGCCCGTTTACGCCGGTTGCTAAGCAACATCGTTATGGGGAAATGCAAGTCTGCGTTCAAATGGTTGGAAGATAAGGAGGAAGCACAATCAATACTAGTTAATGTGAGGTGAAGTGTGTCGCCAAGGTAACCGGTTAAAACTCAAAGTGGCGATGAGGTGTTAAAATGTATGGGGAGGGTCTTGAAAGGTCTTGAAAGGCACCTGACTTCAGGCGTCCTGCAGAGACCCTGAGTATGTAGCTGCAGATGCACACAAACAAAGCCAATTACGTATCTCTAAAGGATCTTTTAATAATCTGAACATACATTTGCAAAGTCATCCCTCACACGGCCTGCCTCTTTCCAGGATTTTGTTGATGTGAATGACTTTCTGAAGTTGTGTATCCGTGCGTTTCTTCGCTGTGTGGAATGATAATCGGTAAGTCCTCTTCAGATGTTTACGATGAGCCGTAAACAAACGGAGAAGAGAAGCAGAGACAAGTTTCCGCTTAGCGTTCGGGGTAAACCCCTACTTTGTTTTTCAACCCGTCGCCGTTCATCCCCATGACCTCATGCCGACTTCAGGCTCCTCCACATTCCTGCTCCCTGAAGCCATTCTGAAAACAGTTTGGTTTGGAAGATAATGCCGTCTTTGTATTGCAGAACAAAATGCAGCCATGTGTCGTTACAATGTCGCTTACAATCCTCTCCTCTGCCCAAACCCCACGTTCTAACTCTCCACCTCCCTCTGTTGTCATCCCCCTCTCAACAGGATTTAAGAGTCAAGCTGGAGCACGAGAGGGAGAAACGGTATGTATTGTTTTTCTACTCCTCTGTCCAAAGCCCTGCCTCCTTCTGTTACGCTTCGCCGCGCCTGGGGTTGTGGCGTCTCGTGGAAATCACCGCGACGCGCCAGGGTAGCATCAAAAGAGAGGGGAAGAACTCCTGCTTTGGACATGTTAGCCGTGTGTTGCTCAGGCCGCTTGGCGAGGGGAAAGAAAAGGCAGACACTGTGTGAAGTCCTCCAGGCAAGCTAACACCACTTCCTCTATCACACCGCCAGAGGAAAACAGGGTCACCGTCTGGAGACTTCTCCTCCTTTTATTCTACCCGCCTCACATTTTGTTTACTTCATTGAAAGCTAAGGCGCCCAGTGTACATACTTACGAAGAGGCTACCATGTAAGGATGCTGTGTGCAGGTCTGCTCTTCGGCGATATGTCCACAGACACACTTTATCCTGGCTCCAAAGCAACTCTTTAAGGGGGGGGGGGCCAACACAGAGTGAACTGTTACAGGGAAACACATCAGAGACTGGCCAGACGTGCTTTGGTGCAGCGAGGCTGTGATTATTAAAACCACAGGCTCTCAGGAGCGAGGAAGACGAGGGACGCGGCTTCACATCAAGCCTTCGCCGCCATAATTGGCTGCTGCTGCGAGTTGTTCGTGTTCCTGTCTCTCCGTGCGCTTCTGCCTCGCAGCTCGCCCTGGAAGACCTCTTTCATTAACTCTCATTTAAATGCATTCCTTATTAAATGTACATTTCTCTCATCGCGTCCTACCTAGCTCTGACCTCCTTCGTTTACCGTAAGGGCTGTTTGGGAAGTCGGTAGGATATCCTGAGTTTGTTACCTCGCTTCTTTAAGCTGCTCTAATCAATATGTTCATCCTACCAATGGATCAGATAGTTGTGTCCTTATGAAAGGGCTGCTGGCGGCGAGACATCTGGAAACACGAACAGCGTCTTCAGTTCCTGGTGTTTTTCTCCACCTCATTATTTTGGTTTCTGATCCGGTACCGGCCCGGTTCTGTTCACTTTCACTTCTATGTCTTGCATCCAGCTGTTTTCCACACAAAAACATCTCTAAAGAAATAACAGTGCGTTACCGGCCAAAGACCGAACGAAAGACAAACGAAGTTAGCGACTAGCCGGTGAACAAATCAAATCAAATTTTATTTTTATAGCACATTTAAATACAATTTCCGGTCGAGCCAAAGTGCTGCACATGCAGATAATAAATAACACATTACTACCGATGTAAACAGAAGACAATAAGTTACAGCAAATATAAGAATCAAACACAGGGACGTGTCACGAGTCGTGCTCCGCTCTGACTAGAAGGCCAGGAAGAAGAAGTGAGTCTTTAGTGTAGATTTAAAACCCCCAGGGTCTGGGCCGACCTCACATGGAGGGGCAGAGTGTTCCAGAGCCTGGGCCAGCTGCTGCGAAGGCTCGTGCCCTCGGCTTTTAGCCTGGTTCTAGGCACTACCAGTAGCAGCTGATCAGCCGACCTTAACGCTCTGGCTGGGGTGCAGCGCTGGAGGAGTTCGGCTATATAGGCCGGAGCCAGCCCATTTAGGGCTTTGAAAACAAATAAAAGGATTTTAAAATCAATTCCGAACCGAACTGGAAGCCAGTGCAATGAGGCCAGAATTGGGGTGATGTGGTGACGCTTTTTGTGGCCAGTGAGGAGACGTGCCGCTGCGTTCTGCACTAGCTGGAGGCGTTTAATCAAGAAACATAGGAAGCATTAAGCAGCTTGATCCAGTACCGGCCCGGTTTTGTTCACTTTGACTTCTATTTCTTGCATCCAGCTGTTTTCCACTCTAAAAAAACAACAGTACGTTACCGGCCAAAGACCGAACGAAGTTAGCGACTAGCCGGTGAACATAGGAAGTGTTAAGCAGCTAAGGAGACATATTTCCTCTTTCAGGAGTTGGCAGAGACCAAAGACAGAGCCAAGAGAACTCCACATGGATGCTCAGGTCTCCGTTTCACCTGCTGGATGTATGCATGCGTTATGAACTTCACATGTGCTACATCGTCAGTGTTGTGTTTACACCTACTTTGAGTGCTCAACATGTTTCCACGGAGCATCAGCCAAACATAACATGTATACGATGATCTCATTTCTGTGTGTAGTTAATGCAAACACTCCGCTCGGTAAGAAGACACACACAAACACACGAAGGCGGTATCGCATTAAAAAATCCCATAAAACCTAAGCTGAACTAACGCTACTGAAAAACAGAAGCGCCTGAAACTTACTTATAAAATCTAATTTCTCAATGTCCAAACTTTCTTTTAATCTTGAAACACTGAGGGTTTTTCTTCCTATTTAAGAAACCACTTAATTGGGCTCGGTTAGTTGAGCCGTACGGCGTCTTTCTCCACTGTCACTTTAAACAAGTCACCAAACCAATCTTTAAAAAAACAACTTAACAGTTTGATCGTGGTCCAAGTCGCAGCACCAGAATTAAACGAGCTATTAGGAGTCCCCGAGTCAGGGTAACTGTGCTATCTGTCCACAATGGAATCTAATTGGACGCTCTGTCTTTTCATTGGCAAGCGCTGAAGGTTTGAGGCAGGAAATAGGAGCTGCCCCCCCCCCTTAGGGTCTCCTGCCAGAGAGTAAAGGAACAGAACCAGACCTTCCTCTAGTGTTTTCTCTCTGCTGGTGTTCACGAGAGAAATCATACGAGAGCATTCCTTGTACTCTGCAAATCTGTGTGTGCACATGCTCGCTCGGAGAGGAAGGAAGGCCGTATCTTTTGGAGCAGCATCCTCGCCCCCCCGCTCCCTCCACATCCCTCTCGCCCTTTATCAGACACATGATCGGCGAGCATAAACAGAGACGGAGAGCTGCTGCTGCTCGCCTCTGATCTGCAGCCGGCCTCTTCCCAGAATCCTCTCTGACCAATGAGCAGTCGTTAAGATAGGACGAGCCTTTGATGAGGGAATTATGGGATACAAATCAAGCTTCTTCTTTTACCAGGACACTGTGAAGAGATGGTTCTTCAAAAGCAGAAAGAGAGGAGAAGACACGCAGGGGATACTCTCAGGAGAAGACACGCAGTCCAGTGTTTCACCTCTTAACGTAGAACATTGATGTCCCCAGTAAAAGACATTAAAAGGACGACGGTGCTACTTCTCTGTCTCTGTCTCTCTGTGAAAGAGCAAAGACACACATCCTGCTGCTTTGCCGCCCGCTCCAGATTTTTTTTTCTCTTCTTCCCCCCCCCTCTTTTTCCTCTCAGGAAGTTTCCCATCTGCCTTTGTGCTGGCTTAGTGAGAGAGGCCCTGGTGTTGAAACAGTGGCCGATGCACACACTGATTGGGAAGCACACTCATGCATGTCGAGTTTTACCAACACGCACGCAGACATATATATAACGGCCGCCGATAAGCCCGACAGGCCGAACACTCAGTCGTACACGCAGCCGAGCGGCAGATAACACACTCTGTCTCTGTTTTCACTGCGGTGATGAATCCCCCCCTCAGCATCGCATCGCTCCTCTCCTTGACCCAGTGACCTCCGCATGGTTCCTCGTATGTTACACTGAAGTAGAAGTGATAATAGTGCAGTGTTGAAATACGTAAACGTCCTGCATTCGGAAAAGAATAGCAGCAACATCTACAACTTCTCATTATCCAAAGCGGCCCACTTTTGGAAACGTATATGTTATGAAACTGGTTGATAATTAGTGATGCATTCATGTTAGTTTTGCAGCTGTTAAAGGATGATATACCATTCATATATTTGTGTATACTGCCTGGTATAACAGTGCCATCGTGATTTATGTTCATATGTATCATCATAAAGTAGGGCTGCTCGATTATGGCAACAATCATAATCTACATTATTTGGGTCAATAATTGTAATTGCGATTATTCATTGACTTTGAAAACATCCATTTATTGGAGAATTTCTTTTTGAATAGTATGTTTTGAACAGTTGATTACCCTGAACTTTAAGTATAATTCAACTGAAAAACAAAAAAATATAAATAATTTAATCGTAATCGCGATTAATTGAGCAGCCCTACCATCAAGTAGCATACAAAGGAAATACTTAAGTAAAGTAAATGGACTTCCCACCACTGCCTGTTACCGCAGGTCATTAAATGGATTTGAAAGATACTCTTAAACAATCTGGAAACATGTTAAAAAGAACTCGATTTATAAATAATTTTCTCTTTCTAAATCTTTTCTCTTTTCCCATTTAACTTGTCGGTGAACTATGAGTAGTATATCTGCCAGTCAGCTGCTTCTCTCTGTGGAAAACTCCCCCCTGCCCCTGCCCGTCACAGCCTGAGCTCATGAATGTCCCAGCCAGACACAACAGCAGCTTCTTTCTGCGACCTCTGACCCCTCTCTCTCTCTCTCAGGATCATCCCGTTCCAGAGGCCGCTGAAGATCAAAGAGCTGCTGCAGAAAGTGACCGAGGCCTTCGGGCAGCAGATGGACATGTTCTTCATGGAGAAAGAGGTACAACAGCAACATATAACGTATGCAGGTTCATTTTCACCATTTTAGCCCTTTGTCTGCGTCAGCAACTTCAAAATGTCATTTCAAATTATGACTTTTTGCAAATGTCTGTCGGTAAATCCCTAATATTCACCCAAACCACTGTACCGGTTTACCCACATCGTGACTTTTCTACGTGGTTTTCTTTAAATGAATGTATTCTCTTCCATTAGCTGAGGCTCAATTTGACTAGAAGTAATAGTAGTAGCAATTATTTTTGGTTCATATCGAGACATTTCAATAAACGCCATAAAATAAAATACATAAATATGATAGAGGTTTCATGTTTGACTGTTTTGACGACACCGACAGTACGTCGTGCATGTGCTTGTACACGCCGCCTTTTCTGGCACAATGGGTGATCAAAGGTCATGTGATGTATGTGTTCTTGTCCTTGCAGCTGCTGCAGCCCCTGAAGACGCAGGAGGACCTGGAGCAGGCGGTGCTGACGCTGGGCTGCAGCCCCGGGGCCAACGGGCTGCTCAGGATCCTGCTGAAGACCCCCAAGAACAACCATGTGAGTCCCTGATCACTTAGACCAGGGGTGTCCACACTTTTATCACCGAGGACCACTTACAGAAAAACATACGAAGGTCCGGGACGCTCACTATTGCCTCATAAGTTCAGTTATAAGTTAGCAAAATCAGTCATGATGCTTGATACTTTAAAGAAATGCTTTAAGAAACACAACAGCCTCCATTTCATTTATTTAGTTGGTTCCTTAAAACAGAAGCCCCAGATTGATTATAAAAAGAGGAAATACAAAGGGTAGATTTCAAGCTTATTATGTAAATATAGTTCATCGGGCTTTTTTTTATCAACTTAGATAATTTGAAAATGTTCCCAACTTGAATTGACTGAATTTATTCCATTATACTTTTTGAATTAGCTGAGGGCCGATTCAAAATGGTCCGCATTAGGCCCCCGAGCCGTAGTTTGGACACCCCTGATTTAGACACTATAAGACAAATAGAGAAGTAATCTTATCAAAGTGTGAACGCTGTAGTAGGAAGCCATTGTCTCTGTGTAACCCTGATTCCTTTTCTTTCTCCACTTCCTGTGCACGCTTTCTCTCTGTAGTACCTGCAGGTGAACAGCAGGGACAAACAGAGCGAGATGCGGTCTTCACGGTCACTCGGAGACCTCAAGGGTTCCCTGCTCAAAGGCTCCGAGCGGGTCCGCAAACACTCAACAGGTGAGACCAACCGTAGAAACACACACAATTTAAAAAGCCAATGCACGTGAAAGTCATGTCTTCAAGTTGTTTGTTCACCTGCTCAAGGGTGGCTTGTCGGCGTCAATTTACGAGATGCCAAAGTCACGGGAATGTTAATGGCGAGATGAGGGACACGCTTTGTCAGAATGGACAAATGAAAATCTGAGCTGAAAGTGACGGGTGTAACAGCCAAGGTGTCAGGTCGACGCAAAGACAGGTGTCTGCTCTCATACCAAGCAGCTCTCCGTCTGCATCGCCACCTTGGTGATTGTTTAGCTTTGAATCAGCAGACGATCTGTCAAACGGTGACAAAATGAGACTTTAAAGCTTACTGACGAACACGTCTCTTGCATCCCAAGTCAAGACGGGCCGTGCAAGTCAAGTCGTGCACTTGAAGTCCTATAGCAGTCAGTTATCCCCTGCAGTTTCTTTTGTGTTAACCACCATATCAGTTTTGTCAGATTTGAAAACAGCAATGGTTTCATTTTTCTCTCGAGGAACTTGATTTGTTATCAGATTGCTTCAGTATCAGCTGATCCAGGAAGTGAAGCATAACTAACAAGTTGTGGAACACTTTTAAAGTAAAATACATAGTTAAGTTGAGACTTAAGTGTGTGTGACTCGAGTCCACACCACTGCTTCACATTGCGCTCGCTTCGCTCGAGGCTTGTTGTCGCCGTGAATGTTGAGCTGTAGGAAAAGCACAACTTGTAGTTTGTTCACTAAGGTTATTAAATGGATCAATAAGTAAAATAAAACATAAGTAATAAGTACTTGTAGGAAAAGGTTTTCTCCCTTAGGACGGAGCCATGCTAGCGGTTAGCTTAGCTATCTAGTTTAGCTAATCAGATTCCTCGGCTCTATCTGTATGTTTACCAGATCATCTCACAGATAACTAAAGATGTAACTTAAGATGTTTCCTTTTAGACAGACAAAGGACTTTCTGTTTGGATGTCACACTCCCTTTCTGTTGTCCCTCATAGCTCCTTTGTTACCATAGCGACAGGTTTATTTTGATCTGTGAAATCCCGACCTCTGCCATTTCTGTCTGAATCTCTTCTTAACACCCTTTATATCAGGACTTTCCAGAAAGGTCAATGATGCAGTCATCAAATCAAATCAAGTTTATTTATATAGCACATTTATAAACGATGTTTGATGGAGCCAAAGTGCTGTACATAAAATAAAAACAGCCTACAGTCGAGACACTTTACAGCAAATACAACAGCACAGACCCTCTGTCCTCAGACCCTCTGTCCTTAGATCCTTTGTCCTTAGACCCTCTGTCCTCAGACCCTCTGTCCTCAGACCCTCTGTCCTCAGACCCTCTGTCCTTAGACCCTCTGTCCTTAGACCCTCACATCGTACAAGGAAACACTTCCAGAGAAAACCCACAGTTTAAAGGGAACATGGAGAAACCTCAGGGAGAGCAGCAGAGGAGGGATCCCTCTCCCAGGACGGACAGACGTGCAATAGATGCCGTGTGTGAATCCAAGAGATAATACATTTTACAGCATATAGACCGAATGTTAGGAAATGCATGTGTCTGTGATGAGAAGATGAATCCACGAGGATGTCAGCTACAATCCTGTGGGAGCCATCAGGGAAGCAGCAAGACGAGACCCAAGGCAGGACCGCAGAGACAGGTTCAGCCACGATCCGAAGTCCACGACTTCATCCAGAACTCAGGATGGAGGATCCAGGACACAGGATAGAGGATCCAGGACACAGGACCACAGCAAGAGGATCAGCCTCGACTCCGGATCCCGGCGTAGAGATAGATACAAAACCAGACAAGATGTGGCTGGGTTATATAATGCAGCTGAAACCGCTGTGTGATCGCTGTCAGCGCCAACTTTTCACACGTAGCCTCGTCACCATCCCGAGACGTTTAAATTGTACACCGGCCCTCTGTCAATTCCTCCATTAGTCTGAGAGATGGAGGGGGGGGGGGGTGGTGACAGCACAGTGGACGTCTGAGTGAAGACGTGATGAGAGCCTCTCTGACGTCCAGCAGAGAGAGGGGGGAAGAAACTGTGAAGGAGTTTTAGCTTCCAGTCAATGGGTTTTTTAATGTCTGTTGGTTTGATGCCAGAAACAAAGTCGGGTGTTCGTACGTGTGTTTCTACGACATCAAACACATCACTGGTGAATGTCTTCAGCGTCTTTGTGTCGGCGTTAACGTCATCACGCAGCACAAAGGTCTTTACACGGGCCTTAGTATTTATCCTGCTGGAAAAGACACGTGTTTGCCACAGATTTAATTTCCAACAGTTTTCTTTGTTTGAAGACACAAATACATTTGGTGCATTGATAGGTTAGATTGAACAGTTCAAAGCTAGTAGTGTTCAGCGTAGTCTCTACTATTGTACATCAATTGACAAACCATACGTCGTTGATCTTCTCTTGAAGGCGTAACCATGGAACCGATGCAACAACGTCCTGATTGGTTTGCAAAAATCCCATTTCCACTCTTTTTGACCCCACTTTTTCAGTATGACTGCCATCCAGTGACAGACTCTCGGTAGGTTTCTAACGCTGCCAAGGACGAGCGCTCAGCCTCCGCTCAGCCTCCGCTCAGCCATGGCAGCGTTAGTCACCGTGATTGAGGTCAGAGGTGGCGGCTGTGTGCTTTAGTAAATCACCTCTCGTCGAGCTGGCACTGTTGAACTTGTTCCCATGAATAACTCTGTGACGCTCCCCCTGCCGCTTTGCTCTCATCTCCCCCTCCTCGCCTTCACCACTCAATTTCTCATTTTGTTCCCCCTTCCCCTCGCTCCAGGGTCCCTGCACACCGGTCGGACGTCCCCTCCTCCCGGCAGCGTTCCCGAAGAGCAGCAGCAGATCGCTCGCCAGGGATCCTACACCAGCATCCACAGCGAAGGGGAGTTCATCCCAGAGCACGTAAGGGCGTCGCTACGACAACACAGACTGTATATTTCATATTTCATATTTGGACAACATAAGAACACACATACAGAATTGCAACATGTACATACTCGATGTCTTACAATCTTTCTGCATCGAAAATTAGACATTACTGATCGTGCAAAACCAAAACACGAGCAGACGTGCATAGTCCTGGGAAAGTTATGGAAAACAATATTTTTCAAAGCCATGGAAATGTAACTAAAGTTGCATCAAATATAATTTATATTTTATCTAATCGCTGAAATAGTAATACTATAACGATAATAAATACTGTATCGTATAGTAATGAAACGGAACATGGCTTTTAACTGTCGAGGTGTGCTGCTGGTGAGAGATTTGAGTCGAAGCTGGTGAGATTTGATCAGACCGTATTCTCCTGCCCCATGCGGCACCGCTGAGAGAGTAATCTTTGTGGCCATGGAAAATGAGGTAAAGGTCGCGGAGACGTCATTGAAAATAATATGTAAAAAAGTGTATGAACCCTGAAATGAATCAAGACGGCATGTCAAGTTTAGGGGACTTGACCTTGATCACTGGTTCTCCCTTTTTGCTGCACTGCACATCCAGTACAGGAAGGCTTGCTTTTTAGTGCATTGCCAGCGTTTACTCTCTCGGTATCCGTGGATATGAAGTGCAGAATAGTATTAGTATTGATAGTAGCTCTAGTAGAGGCAGTACTGTGCGTGCCTGCCTAATCTAGCTGTGTATGAGACAGACAGTGCCCCTCCACATCCTCTCTGCTTTACATTCTGTCCCTGATGACTGCATGCTCCATGACCCTTCATTGCCCCTGTGTTATTACACCCGTCAGATGCTGGATCCATTCGGGAGCGCGGACAACTCGCTGTCGAGCAGCTGTCAATCAATAGATCAAGCCCTGGACAGGTGAGTCATCGCGCCGTGGGAGATTCACGAGTCTGTTTGGATCGGGATTTATGAAGCGCACGTTCATCTGGGAGGGGGTGGGAGGGTTACTTAAACACGTATTTTATTACAATCCCTAGTATCATAAAAACCCTGCCTTTCATTGAGCATATTCCAGCAGCAGCGTGTACACCAACAACGAGACACACGAGCACATACTACAGATTGTTGTGTGAGAGGCCAGCAGAGCTCCCTGACCCCGCAGGAAGGAATCAGGTCACAGACTCTTATCTGGACGCCTGGATTCCTCCGTTATCAAGAAAAGGACAAAAATGGGAGAGTGGGGTGCAAGAACATGACGAATCACATGGGGGGGGGGGTGAATAGAGCCGTGAAAGAATGAGAGTGAGAGAGGGGGGAGGAATCAAAAAAGAAAAGTGAGGTTCAGCGAGCGGAAACGGCGCTACCTGCACGAGGCTTATCTGGGCTCCAGGCTGCGGGACAATGGCAGGAAACGAGTGCATGGAACTTTTCCCTGCGAGCGGGCATGCGTGCCCCTTATCCAGGGTCTCGTGGCCCCGCGACGCCCTGCGGTCGACAGAGACGTCACTCTGTGTCGGGTCGGGGGGGGACGGGGGGGGGGGGGGACGGGGGGGGGGGGGGAACACATTAACTGCATGTTGGAAGTTAGTTTCACTGCCGCTTTTTTGCAAGTTAGCACCAGGTTTATTCGTGTGTGCCGTGTCTCTACCGGGACGTGTCGCCATGCTTTAATGTTCAACAAGCTCTGCAGACATTCAGCATGCAGAGAAACCTATTGTACACACTACAGGAAAGGACAAGTCGTTTTTAACTTCTCCCCTCTTGTCTCTCCAGTCCTCCTTTCTCGCAGAGCAACCGGGACAACAACTACCTGAACCTCAACTACGAATACAAAGGTAAGAGAGGAGAACCGGCCGCTCGTTCATCGTCAGGCTGTGTTTTGATGCCATCACGTTCACAGTGAAAGTTCTGTTCGCGCTGCTCATGATAGCCTGATAAACAATCCCCCCCAGTGGCGTCCTGAGATTACTAATGAGGCAGGGGATGATGCGACTGGATGTTTTTATCAGGCGGTAAATACTCCAAATGAAGAATGGGTTGTTGTGGAGGTGTTTTAATACCTCGTGTGTCTGAGCAGGTGATGAAGCAGTGGCATCATAACTCTTCCTGCTCCATCTTCCACAGTCTCCTCTGTGTACCCTTTGAGCACCTCATTTGTCTCGCCTGCTTTAGACGTTGCTGCTTCCCTCTCTTGTTCATGAGCACTTCGCTTCCTTGTCCCTCGGCTCCCTGCGAGTCCCTCTCCTTCAGAACGCAGATCAAATGGCTCAGGATGAGAGATAACGCCGCGCTAATCCTCACCAACAGACGCGCTGCAGCCGCTCTCTCAATCTGGTCATTTCTCTCCTCCCCCGCGCTGTACATTTAAAAAGAAAGGGAGTGCTACACTTGTGTACACAGACTTTTGCAGCACTTAAAGACTCACTTGGGGCACGTACACACACACACACACACACACACACACACACACACACACACACACACACACACACACACACACACACACACACACACACACACACACACACACACACACACACACACACACACACACACACACACACACACACACACACACACACACACTCCCAGATGTGGAACTGTGTGGCCCTTCCTGCTGAGGGCTTCAGTATTTGTTTACCATTCCCTGTGAGTAGATTTTTCCTCTCCATCCCGCGTTGCCAAACACAAAAAATAACTCCCGTCTCCCTGGGATACGGCCACGAAAACAGCGTGAGGGGAGGCAGTCATCTGACAGAACAGCTGCTTTCAATTGCATCGCTCTCCCCTCAGTGTGTGTGTGTGCGTGTGTGTGTGTGTGTGTGTGTGTGTGTGTGTGTGTGTCGGCGCTCGCCTGCGTCAGCACTGCTCCCCACCTGCCTTTACTTACTGCTCCACTGGGTTCAGAGCTAACGCTAAGCTAGCACACATGAGCTGTTTTTCTCTTGGCTGCAGCGAGGCGATACACAGCTCTGCTCGGTGTGTGTGTGTGTGTGTGTATGTGTGTGTGTGTGTGTGTGTGTGTGTGTGTGTGTGTGTGTGTGTGTCTCCCTTCCATAATGCTGCTCCTCAACTTTGATTTGACATGCGGGAATGAGCAAAAGTCAGTGTGATGTGATCGGCTGACATGTGACACTCTGTTAGGCAGCAATATGTTTGTTTTTAAGAAGCTCTATGAAATTAAATCTGCTTCATTGAACGTGAAACTGTACATTCAGAAGTACTGTAAGTATTAAAGGAGATTTCAGTTGTTGTTGAGGCTTTTTTAACTTCATTATTGCTCCCTCTTCAGGTCGTCACGGGAAAGGAGGGACTTTCCCCCGGCAGTTCCAGTTGCCCAATCGCAGCAAGGATTATGGAGACCGTAAGAAACCTGCTTCACAACACTATTGTTGCACAGACACCAATCATAAGTCATAATGGAAACATGTGAAATGCAGTATTGGAAGAAGTACTTTACCTGAGTAAAAGTACAAATACTATGGTCTTAACCCACACACAACAATTTGACACATTTCCCGCTCTTATGTGCCCCTCCCCCCACATGGATCACACCTGGCACACGCAATACATGTTCAGTGTCTGTTCTTTGTGTATTTACTGCAGTGTTTCATGTATACCAGTACTCTGATACAATACTTACAGTTTAAAAGGGTGTTAAATGACATTTGGTGGTGATTAATGGTTTTTGTGTTATCTACAGAAAAGGTGGAATCTGGGTGATACAAATCTGCTGAAATATATTCCTTCTAAAAACATCTACAACCTAAATAGCAATAACTAACTCTTAACTTGATGAATCCACAACAAGTAGAGCTTAAAATATTTGTATACTTTATACAAAGCTTATTTGTATAGGAATGTCACTGGTGTTACGTGTTACCAGGAAGAAGAGTAACACCAGGGACAATTTGGAGAAAACGCTACCATTTTAACAAAATGGCTGCCATGTGTCAGACCAAATGTGGCTTCAGTCAATATCAAAATCGTGACAAGGCAGTTCCTTCAACTTGGCATCTTAAATAAATTGCAATTTACGTATAAAACCATTTTTTATTTATTTTTTATTTAGTACCATTGCAAAGACAATCTCTATTTATTCAACATATATAATGGATGTGAGTATTAGGTCAACGTCATGTATTTTGGTGTCTGCAAAAGTAAGTGACGGCACTTCCACCTTTTCTGTAGCAGTTAAAACAGGACCGCGAACACCAAAGTAAGGGGGGGGGGACGAAGACAATAGGAGAGTTAAACACTCCATTACAAGTCAAATTCCTGATTTAAATTCTACTTCAATAAAAGCACATAGTTATCAAATTATCAAAATATACAGAAAGTAAAAGTACTCATTCTACACAATTCCTGATTAATATACAGTATTATCAGCTAAATATACTTCAAGCACCAAAAGTAAAAGAACTGGTTATACAGAATGGATCTGGATATGTAGTGGAGTAGATGTATAAAGTAGCATTTCATGGACATACTTAAGTTAAGTACAAATATGTGTACTTGAGTAAATGTACTTTCCATCACTGGTGAAATGGGACACCCCAAGACGCTTGAGAATACTCGCCAAGACATTAAACATTAAGTGTTAACATTACATCTAGAATTGGAGAGGGTTTATGTATAATAGAGAAACATTAAAAGGCAAGTACATGTGCTAAAACTAAACTACTAAAGCCCTAATCCGTGTACACATTGGTATAATAGGTCAAACACATCATAAGGGAAACTAACGGTATATATAAATACATAACGGAGTACACTTGTACAGAAGTCCACAGCAGGACGAAACACAAATCGTTTGCGGCGCCTCCCCCTCACACCTTTTTCATCGCATCCAGATCAAATGTCTCCAAATATGTGCCTCTGTCCTCCCGCTGTGGGGAGACGTGAAGTGCTGGCTTGCTGTTCCAGGCAGCTGCTTGTAATTGCTTACTCAGAGGCTAACCTTGGCTAGCAGTGATTTACGTTTCCCCGCGGTGAACCCGAAGTTGTATAAAAACACAGCGCCCTGCTTCCTGTCTGAGAGGAAGTGGGACGGAGCGGCGAGAGGAACTCTGCTCCTTCTCGGCCAAGAGCTCGCTTCATGCACAGTAACCTCTGCAGTGTAGCTGTGAGACACATCGTTCACAGAGCAAACACAACAATGTGCAACATGTTCGAAGGGATATGCACGATGTACAGAATTGAGATGCACGAACGCACATTCTCACGATATTGAAGTGACTGTTATTTTGTATATTTTGATTGTTGTGTTTTTATTTAGGTCTTAAATGTAAAAGTCTGCACATGTAAAAATGTTTCTTTGATTGTGTCTATATATACATATTTGCGCACATATTTTTTTGTTTTTATATTCAGGATTGTGGGAAACGGTATTTCAATCTCTCTGTCTGTCCCTGTGGTCTGTACACACAAAGTGAAAGATTGACAATAAAGTTGACTTTGACTTTGACGTGTGTGAAGTCATTAATGTGTCCGTGTGTTTTCAGGACGTAGGACACTTCCTCGCAGCTTCATGCCGCAGGAGAACCTGTTCCAGCTGGTTCCTTCCAGCCGGACGCGCAGCTACAACGGGGAAAACACGCTGCAGTACGGCGACCTGCGCTCTCTGGGACGCACCGCCGAGAAGAGCTGCCAGCGGGGGTCGGCCAAGTGTAAGTAGATCCCTGAAAACTTAAAGTGTCAGGAAGCGGTGAACACCAAAACACAGAGACGGACTCACACGAAGTGCATTGTGGGTCTGTGTTGTTCATCTGTGTTATACCGGTCTGGTTCCTGCGGATAATAAGACATAAACCAGTTTAGACTTGTTTTCCTCTGCAGGTCAAGAGTAGGGCTGCCGGAGTATCCACTTGGGGGTTTGAACTTGTATACTCAGTCCATTGTTAAAGGCGTCCTGGGTGCACGACAACATGTAGAGACATAACAACTTACATAATAGTTTGCAGGCAATTTACATTCACACTATATCAAACCCCCAAAGGCCTCTTTAAATTGATGATGTATACAAAAGAATGACAAGAATTTGTGTAACGTCAAGACAGATTGAGCTCTTCCAGTAATATGGCTGATAAGAAGACACATTCCTCGCAGGGATAGGGAGTATAAATAATGTTAAGTAACACAGAATTCCCCTCTCACCGCCTATCCTCTCGCTCTCTGATCACATCTGTCTCCAGTCAGTCCTCGCTCTGCCCAGAAATTGTCTTTGTCACGAGACAAAAGCCCAGGCGTCTGCGTCTGCTCGCCCACACGAGACCAAACCGCCGCAGAAAGGCCTGTTAATGCCCAACGTCTCAGAGAGGAGGTGGAGATGCTCTCGTTGTGGTGACATGTCCCCGTCTGAGAGGGTCTGCGGTGGGGGTGATTTAACAGGGTTTCTGGTGGGAGAGCTCCAGTGGATTTTGACGCATGCTTCAGTGTTTTATTCTCCAGTGTATCAGTGTCTGCCTCCAGGGGCTTAGCAAGGCCAATGATTTACTGGTGTTCATCATGCGGTGTGTCTGGTTTCTGCAGCGCCGCGGGCTCCAGTCAACTGGCGTCAGGGAAAGCTTCTGGGGAGGGGGGCGTTCGGGGAGGTTTACCTCTGCTACGACGCCGACACCGGGCGCGAGCTGGCCGCCAAGCAGGTGCCCTTTGACTCCGACTGTCAGGAAACCAGCAAGGTAAACGACACCGTCCTCTCCCTCTGCATGTTTTAAAGGTCACCTGTTGTCCAAGTGCCTTTCCTAATTGAATGTCCTCTCTGCAGGAGGTGAACGCTCTGGAGTGTGAGATCCAGCTGCTGAAGAACCTGCGTCACGACCGCATCGTTCAGTACTACGGTTGTCTTCGGGACCTCGAGCAGAAGAAACTCACCATCTTTGTGGAGTTTATGCCCGGGGTGCGTACTCTCAGACTGCTCAGCTTTTATAGGTCCCCAACAGCCAGGCAGCGAGGTATCATTTAGACACGGTGGTTCGTCATATTGTGGCAGCAGAGATAGGCACAAACAAACATAACCCCATAACAGCCACATCTGCTTCAAACCAGTTTTTGAAATGTCCCCAGCCGTCAGTAAACATGTCCTGTGCGTTGATGTCAGCACCGCAGCGCGTTTATGAGATCACTTTCTGTCTAAACGAGCGCCGTAATGAGCTGCTGTCGCCCCAGAGACTGGTTTTAATATTTCCTGGGCGATTTTTAGTTTTTTTCCCCCGAGTGGCGTTGAGCGTCTTAGTCACACATTGTCTGGAAACTGGAAATGTTTATGTTAGTTTTTCTGGCAGCGGGAAGAGGGAAGGTGACAAAGCAACGTGTTTGTGTGGCTGCGGCTCCGCGCGGCTGACCGATGAGACTCGCCCAGAGAGTAGGTTGTTCCTCTGAGAGCGCTCCAGATTTTAGTCGAGTCCGTAACTGCGTCACAGGTGTCACTGGATCAGGTCCTGCCATTTCCTCCCGAGGAACCGAGACAGGAAATGAAAGGAAATGCAGGACATGGAAAGGTGTTTGGACTCGAGCAGATTTCTCTCGGCACATCGTGTGTTTATATACTTTAAAAACTGGCTCGGAGGCTGCTTGCACTATAAAACCAAAATGAATCCGCTCCAGCTGGAACTGTTTTTGCAAGTATCAAACACATCCTTCTATACTTTCGTACCCCACAGCTGTAAGAATAATTTAAGTTAACACTGAAGCCAACAGTAAGGTCATAAATCTGGAGAATGCAGTTCCTGAATAAATTGCGCTGTGAGTGCTGTATGCTGCAAAGCTGAAAACGCTGGCTTAAATTTTGAAGAATGATAGTTCATATTTCGAGAATAATTAAAGTTATGAATGTCCGGAGTAATAGCACGCATTGCCCTTATTTAGCAGCCTGTCTTGATGTTGGAACAGAGTATCTGCCATGTAGAATGTGGGAGAAGAAGGCAATCAAAAAACAAGGGGGAATATTCGCAACCAACTGCCTCGACCTGTCCTAAACTCCACTCTCTGTGGCTCCGCAGGGCTCGATAAAGGACCAGCTGAAAGCCTACGGGGCTCTGACGGAGAAGGTGACCCGCAGATACACCCGGCAGATCCTCCAAGGAGTGTCCTACCTGCACAGCAACATGATCGTACACAGAGACATCAAAGGTAACACCGACTGCTCGCTCCTGAAAGTCAGGGTGGGTTCAATTGGATTAGAAAAACCAGGGGACATCCTCACTTGAGGTGACTTCATGGCTCATGTTGCAGGCAGGAAAAAGCTCCATTCATTCAGTCTCACATATCCTTCAGTTGGTTATTCACCGGCTCTGGAAAGTATGTGCTATTTTGATCTCCCCTTGGAGATATTTTAGGCTTCATGCTGGTGAAAATCGACCAGTCTAAAAATGTGCAACACCGGATGGAAAGGCTGTAGTTTGGCCAAGAAGAGGGAAACGTAACTGTCTGCTGGGGGAAAGATGGCATGTCTCACAGGACGGCATACAGTCTGTGGGTGGGACTTTCCACTTAAAAAGCATGTAATATACGGCGTGTGCTCATCGAGCGCACAAGAGCTCCACTGTGCAGTAAAGGAGCTGTCAGCACAATCAAATGGAGCTGGATGTGGATGTGATGTTCCAGCAGCCGTAAAGGTGATTTATAGCAGAGTCTCATTGTCACAAGGCGGTGGAAACAGGTTCAAGACATATTATATTGAGTCTCTCAGAGGGCGAGTGGCGTTCATCGGTCACTGATCAAACGGAGCCCGAAGGAAACGGAGTAGACATGGAGGAACATTTGTGAAGCAGGAGGGTGTTGGGTCCGACCCACACGGAGCAGACTGTTGGTTTTAGTAAAAGACATTCCTCTCATGTGAGAAAGTGTTTGTAAAGTCGAGTCAAAGTGCTAATTATGTGCATCTGCAAGCGTTCAACCGGCGCCGACGTGTCAGGCCGTCGGAAAAGTTTACCTTTTACGTGGGTTTTCGCTGAAGTGCTGACACATGCACTCTGTAACCGCACTGTAACTGCATTATTCGAACCGTCAGAGAAACCCTTAAAGGTTATTGACGGCCCCCCCGAGACCCCTGAATAACGCTGAGCGCATTTTGTTTGGTTCCTCCAGGTGCTAACATCCTGAGAGACTCGACAGGGAACGTGAAGCTGGGAGACTTCGGAGCCAGCAAACGGATCCAGACCATCTGCATGTCAGGCACAGGGATCAAGTCTGTCACCGGCACCCCCTACTGGATGAGCCCCGAAGTCATCAATGGGGAGGGGTATGGCCGGAAAGCGGATGTGTGGTGAGGAATGCACATCGGATGGGACTGTTTATGTACTTATTGGATACAAATAGTCCTTTTTTGGGTGAAATATGACTTTAAATGACATATAAGTGGCTCAGTCTGTAGGGACTTGGCTTGGGAGTCCTGATTGGACCATAACATACAGAGTGTGTATTAACTAATGCCTGATTGGAAGTTGTAGATGTTAGAAAGATATTTTTTATTTAGTTATACTATTCGCAGATTTTATTTGTATTTGTGAAATATGTTTCCAGACATTTTACAATTTTGCATTCGTGGAAGGTGCTTCAGATTTAAAGATTACATATTTACACGGATTATTGATCTGTATACACAAATAATATTGAGACAAATCTACCTCCACACCTTGGGAGTAAATACATTTGAAAATATAAAAAATACGTCTTATTCTTGAAAAAACTAATTCGAATTCATTTCTTATTTTATAGTTACTTATTTGTATCTTTGATTTTATCCTTAATTGTATTAATCTATCTTATGCTCTCGTCCTCAGGAGTGTTGCCTGCACCGTGGTGGAGATGTTGACTCAGAAACCTCCGTGGGCCGAGTACGAGGCCATGGCGGCAATTTTTAAAATCGCCACGCAGCCTACGAAGCCCATCCTTCCCGACTCGGTGTCGGACGCGGCGCGGGACTTCCTGCGGCAGGTGTTCGTGGAGGAGAAGTGGCGGCCGACTGCGGACGTTCTGCTCAGCCACCCGTTCGTTCTGGGCTGTTTCTGAGGACCCTCACCCCTACTCTCCCCTCCTCTCCTCTCCGGGCCTCCCCCTCCAACTTCCTGCCCGGAAATCTATCACCAGTGTCTGCCTTGCCAGGAACGCTGCATCCCTCAGCAACTACACTGAGAAAACTGAACCGTTGACTTTAATTAAATGTATTATGTCAACAGATTTCACATAACTGTATTAGGTTAGTTGAAAACAATAGTATTAAGTTTAAATACAAAATATCAAGTTCAACATAATTATAGATAGATAGATAGATAGATAGACACTTTATTGAAGTAGTAGACACTTATATACATAGGATAGTATATCAATTACAGATGTAGGTAGCTGTTGTGCAAATGGTTGTAGAGCGGGAGAAACTGAAACTACGGAGCTGAAATTATTATTTGTATTATTGCTTTCAACTAACCTAATACAATTATGTGGAATCTGTTGACAAAATACTTTTATTTAGAGTAAGCATTTCAGTTTTTTCAGTGTAGATGAAGCCTGATTCGTCACCAAGAGGCCAGGTCGACGTCGAGCATTGCCCCAAGAGGGCAACAACGAGAAAGCCCTTCGTGGCTTCACAAGCTACTGACTGAAAGAGCAGGAAACGTGACGCCTCAAGATTTTGGGGGATTTTTACTCATATACTGCCGCAGAACATTGTCCAGGTTCACCCTGACAGTAATGTCGACCACATCTGATAGTCGTGGAAGTCAGTGGTTCCCAACCGGGCGTACAGGGGGATATGTAGAAAGATTATGGATTGCGATTTATTCCCGCACAAAAAACACTTTTATATCAATTTTCATAAGTCTGGTATACGTGTTTTACTAAAAGACTGATAGTGGGAAGTGAGTTTCAATAGAATTTCTTCTGCTAAAATAACTCTAAATGTCAAGGGTGAGTTACAGAAGGGATTTCCATCTCATGAGCAGTCGGGTTGAATTCAATTACAAAGGGTTTAATACAAGAAACATGTAGGCGATGATCACAGATGAGTGAGGGGAAAGGTTGGGAACCCCTGCTGTGAGTTACTCATCAGCTGTGTGTAGAGATGGTAGAATATATTTTATGACATACAATACATAGTTTTCTATCGTCACCTGAAAAAATGTCAATGTATTTTTGTCAACGCCTTACAATAAGAGTTTGTAAGTAAGAATGTCTTTTTTTCACGGCACTCGGAAACCCCCCCGTTTTTAGAATGGATTGTGCACTTTTGATATCATGCATTGAAACATTTCCAACGTGCAGGATAATCAACGGAGATATTTTTCTATTTGAAGCATTTTTTTTTATATCATTGAGAATTGTTAATAAGCAATACCAGCTGTACTGTTGGAGTCATTCCAGCTTCCCATGCAGTGAGCCTTGAGTCCGTTGGAGAACCAGGAGCCAAAGAAAAAGTGTCAGAAACTTTGGGCTATGTTCATGTTCAGTATTAGTCATTATGGATCGATTTCTCACCTCAGAGCCCTATACGCCTTTTCTATGTTACGGCAGCTTGGTGCACAGTAGTCTGCACGGACCAAATCACATTGTATCAGTATGAAAAGAAATTCAATTGAAGTTTTTTGTTCAGTTTGAATCCAGTCACCCCATGCCTTTACTTTGATTTAATGACCACTTGACGCGACACCTCTCTCTCCAATAATACCGCCAAAAAGGTTGGAAATCCAGAGCTAAATGCTGACATCGGTAAAATGGAGGTGTAGTGATACGGTGGCACTTAAAGAATGATCAAATCTTTTTTCGACCCTTGTCAGTGCCTTATCTGAATCTGCTTGCAAACACTTAATGTTCACTGCCAAAGCAGAGAGCTTTTTTTATAATAAGGTGAGCAAAAGAGAGCACACACAGGATTTGCTGAACTTCTTTTATATGAAAAAAAGATTATACTGTAAATACATATTGTTCTGCACTTTTGTATGAAATTTCTTTACATTCTATACAAATCTATTTGATGAAATAGCTACGTTATACAGTAGGTTGTACTGTGATTTAGACGGGAGTGTCTCTTTGAGAGCTGTCAGTAGGCAGTGAGACGGCTGGAGGCTTTCGATTGGGACAGTTCGTTTTGTCTTGATGACGAAGCCTTGAAACATGAAATGTATCAAGTCATTGATCTTTTGTACATTTAACTTAATAAATCCAAGGTCTAAGACTACTTCCCTGTGTACTGTTGTTTGGTTTTGAAGTCACAAGGCACTTATATATCGCACACATACATTTAACCTCAGAGCTAATATCTATATTTGCATCACATTATCTATATGCTTTTGTCATATTATACTGTACCTAGTTTTCATACGTTTAATATATTTCATGTAAATATTTCTCTATATTTTAATGTTATCATAATTTTTTTTAACTAGTTCATTATAATTGTTTTATTTTGTATTCCTTTTCTTACAATTTATCTTCTTTAACTGTGTTTATGTTTGCACCGTACCCACCACGGCAACATTTTATGTTTTGATTTCTCCCACGAAAGCTAATTCTTGATCCTTTTTTGTTTCTAATTTGTTTAAATCATGGCAGCAGCTCAACAGCTGACAACGGGAGAGAAATGTGCTTTAAAAACCTTTAATTTAGTTTCATAGGGACAACTATCACACAAAGAGTTGTAAATGGATTGAATTAAGATTATACACTCAGTGGCCACATTTACACAATCTAATGCAATCCATTGCCTTTCCTTTAGTTTTGTGTTTCTTATTTTCCCCTCTGTGTGTATGAAAAGTTTAAATACAGCTAAAACATAAAGTATATGGTAGAATCAGAACCCACAAGCAAAAGTCCTGCATTAAAGCGTGTTGTTTTCATGTTTTTTCTATTAATGTTTGCTTGTATAATGTCCATGAGTAACCTAAAAAGGGCTCTTTGAATAATATGTATTAGATAAGCTTTAAATGCAGAAATCAATTAATTGTATTTCCCACTCATAATCTAGATCTATTAATGAAGGCTATTTGAGTAAAAAAGGGTGCATTATTCAGTTGTGAGAGCAACACATTAGGGGGAAATGTGTTGGTGTTTTCTTTACTATCCTCTTGTATTCCTGAGCAGCTGTTGAACAACCAGCTTATAAAACCTGGCGTTTTGTAACGACGTGACAGATACGTGTCACCCGGAGCCCCGACACACCGGGAGGAGCTGCTCTCACACCGAGCACTGCTGGGTCTAATACTACTATTAGCTACATTAATATACAACTATGTCTACCTCCCGTACAATCATATGTTTACTGAGAAACGACTTGCGTCTGCACGACAACGAGGTGAGTCTGAATCTGTACCGAGTCTTTTATTATGAAATTCGTCATTTAACTTTAAAGAACCTAATGTTATTTAACTTAAAGTAACGTGTGAACATGTCTGTTGCACAATATGTGTCAACAATCCTTTCTTTAAAGCACATATTAAACATATTATGGAGAAATCTATGTTTTATGTTAGCAGAAAGCTAGTTTTGTTTTACCAGCAGCAACAACAACACCACTTCCGGCCTTCCTTCAGAATAAAAGCCTCTTCTTCAAAATAAAAAGACCAGCAGCTTTGAATTAGGAACAAACGTTGCTTATTACATGTCTGAATATTCTCCACGAACTTACTTTTGTATCCACCTTTAATAAATCAGTATCAAGTCTAGCTACCAATACAAATACCACAGACGTACTGGAGACTGTACTACATCCGGTTGCATATTTCAAAATAAAAGACCGCCTTCCCAAATATAGAAGTGGAAAAAATATTGTTCTTATTTTTAGTGTCCTTCAAATAAAATATCAGGTAAGGTGTAAACTTGGGTTTAGTTTCCTCTCACAATTAACTTATAGAAGCCATTTTTGTATACACATCAATTGAAATGTGCTTGCTGTAATCATGCAATTATCACTTTTTCTAATAGAGGATGATATATTAACCTACACTATTTGCTCTCTACTTACAGCTTTTCCACTGGGCTCAAAGAAATGCAGATCACATCGTCCCGCTGTACTGCTTCGACCCCAGACATTATGTGGGAACGTATAACTACAACCTGCCAAAGACTGGGCCTTTCCGCCTGCGCTTCCTACTGGACAGCATCAGGGACCTCAGGCACACGCTGCTCCACAAGGGCAGGTAGCTAAACAACTGTTTGTTGACAACATACGTGCATATATAAGGGACAATTTAAATGGCTGACTCCCCAGAGTTCAGCTGTGTCCTTGTAATATCAGTAACAACCTATAATCTAATTACAAGACTCGTGAATGTAATTATCACGATGTTGTTACACTAATACTCGGTACAGACCGTGTCCTCAGCTTTCTAGGATTCAGCTGAAACAGGATCAGGACACAGCTGAGCTTATAGAGGGTTGTGTTTATGTTAACACGGTGCTGCACACACTGTTCCTGTCAATTCTCAGGTCATCCAGCGGGAAGTTAGTCGATTTCTAATCAGGATGCAGCTTGCCTGGCATGGTGGCTTGTGTGTGTGTGTGTGTGTGTGTGTGTGTGTGTGTGTGTGTGTGTGTGTGTGTGTGTGTGTGTGTGTGTGTGTGTGTGTGTGTGTGTGTGTGTGTGTGTGTGTGTGTGTGTGTGTGTGTGTGTGTGTGTGTGTGTGTGTGTGTGTGTGTGTGTGTGTGTGTGTGTGTGTGTGTGTGTGTGTGTGTGTGTGTGTGTGTGTGTGTGTGTGTGTGTGTGTGTGTGTGTGTGTGTGTGTGTGTGTGTGTGTGTCCTAGCATTACTATACTTGTGGGGACCTACATCTGTCTATACAGTCTCCCTTATGGGGACAAAATGGAGGTCCCCATAAGGGGAATCATTAATTTTAGGGTGAAGACTTGGTTAGGTTAAGGGTAAGGATAAGTCTCCAGGAAATGCATGTAAGTCAATGTAATGACCCTGAAGTGATGTGTGTGTGTGTGTGTGTGTGTTTTTTTTTTGTGTGTGACAGCAACCTGGTGGTGAGACGGGGGAAACCAGAGGAGGTAGTCGCGGACCTCATAAAGCAACTGGGCTCCGTCAGTACCGTGGCTTTCCATGCAGAGGTAGTTCTAACTGGTTTCTCTTAATGTAGTCTTTATTGCCTCGTGGGGATTTGGACAGTGTTTCCTTCATGCGCTCATGTTGTGTTCCAGGTGAGTTCGGAGGAACTGAATGTGGAGAAACGAGTGAAGGATGTCTGTGCACAGATGAAGGTCAAAGTTCACACCTGCTGGGGGTCCACACTGTACCACAGAGACGATCTTCCATTTAACAACATGTCCAGGTGAGAGGACATGGCTCTCTCCAGAACCATGTCCTGTCCTGATCGTGGCACACTTGGTTCGGCTGCCTGATGTGTCGGTGAGAGGATATGGCTTGCTTCGGTTAAAGCATCCACGTTGGCATACCGTCCTGTTGTTGATTGTGGCCATTTTATTAGGGATGTAGATTAGGAAATGTGTACAAAAAAAGTCCCAACAATGTAACATGCACATATGTATAAAAGGCATAATCATGAGCCTAACATGTGTCCTTTAAACATGTGTTGTCAATATTATAATTCCTCAGGCTGCCTGATGTGTACACTCAGTTCAGGAAGGCGGTGGAGAGCCAGAGCCGAGTGAGACCTCTGATCCCAACACCTGAGCAGCTGAAGCCCCTCCCCCAGGGGCTGGAGGAAGGAGGCATCCCCACGGCTGAAGACCTGGAACAAACGGGTAACAGCTCCTACAAGTGTATGGGTTCATTCATAAGAGAAGACTTTATTTATCCCGAAGGAAATTGTTGTGCCGGAGTTACAAAAATACAACAACACAGCAGCATGATAGAGAAACTGTACACCGACAGTGCTGTAAAAAGAGAAATTAAATATCGACAGGACACAGACGGTGACTTAATTAAATAAATATTAACAGTATTTAGTAGTGTAAACAAAACGTAGTGGCAGATACGTAATTGCACGTTATCATAGCACACTGTTAATAATAATAATAGCAGCGAGTGTTTTGTAATGATGGAAATGATATTTATATTGCACATAATGTTCCATTCTACACGAATCGAACTTTGTGTCTTTGTTTCCTGTTTGCATCCACGTCTACGAGTATCACCAAGTCACATTCTTCTGCTTTTATTAGATGGATGTTTATGGTAATGTCTGCTGGCAATAATGGAATAAATATTGCTCATGTTATGCAGCCCCATCAAGTAAATCCACACGCTGCTACTTGGAGAATTCAAAAGGCCGACTGCTGAGCGTAGACCTCCTCGGTGACTGCCAGCAGCAGCAGAGTGGCTCAATGTTCATGTATATGATTAAGCATTTTACGATTCAGCTGGTCTCAATGCACCGGGGGGAGAGTTTAACGGGTGGAATATCAGGGATGCTAAAATGCTTCCCTTGTTTTCTTCTTCCAGAGCCGGTGACTGATCCCCGATCAGCCTTCCCCTGCACCGGAGGAGAAAGTCAAGCTTTGGCCAGACTTAAACACTATTTCTGGGACACTGTGAGTCCATCTTCCGCAACAACCAGACATATTAATGTATTTTCTACTATGCACTGTCGCTGTGATAAATATATGTTTTGCAGAATGCAGTTGCAGCCTACAAGGAGACTCGTAACGGCCTGATAGGTGTGGATTATTCCACTAAGTTTTCATCATGGTGAGTGTTTTTGTATCATGTTTTTTCTGAATAATGTTCCATTCCTATAAACATATCAGTAACGGTGCATCGCTGGCATTCTGCAGGCTGGCGTTGGGTTGCATTTCACCCAGGTACATCTACCATCAGATCCAGCAGTATGAGAAGGAGCGGACAGCCAATCAGAGCACATACTGGTGAGCACACACTCGGATAAATAAACTCCATTCCATCAGAGGGTTCAATATGATTACAAATGTGTCCTCGCTGCTGTCTTTCAGGGTCATTTTTGAACTTTTGTGGAGGGATTACTTCAAGTTAGTCGGCGTCAAGTACGGGAACAGACTGTTTCAGATCAAAGGTAAAATGCTCAAGGTTTTTTTTTTACATTTATACTCTATGAATGGATATTGAACTCATGATGATTGTATTCCAGGACTTCAAGAAAAATCAGTTCCATGGAAAAAGGACATGAAGCTTTTCGATGCATGGAAAGGTTTGTGGCATTTTCCCCTCACTATTTAAGAGATGCATTCAAAGCGTATGTATCAGTAGGTGAAATACATGTCATGTGTTCTTACAGAGGGACGCACAGGAGTTCCCTTTGTGGATGCGAACATGAGGGAGTTGGCCATGACGGGCTTCATGTCCAACAGGGGGCGGCAGAATGTTGCCAGCTTCCTCACAAAGGACCTGTGTCTGGACTGGAGGATGGGAGCGGAGTGGTTTGAATACTTGCTTGTAAGTGGCTTTTAAATCAGCATAGAGAAGTCGAACTGTATTTTTAGGATGTCAATTATAGGGTGATACTTATTGTATTATTGATATGTTGTGGAGTTGTTTGAGTAAGTTATACATAGATGGTAATACTTACAGGTAGTAAGATGGCGCCGCTGATGATGGCTGCCGTTTACTTTTCGTTGTGTGCTTTTAACTTTGTCCGCCAATTACTTGTAGACTATTCTGCACTATTTCTATTATATTTTATTTTATGGACTTGCACTATTATCTGTTTTATTTATGTGTTGCACTGTTGGAGGAGCCTGTGCCCTCATATTTCCATTGTCATGACTACACTGTAGCTATGCACACATGACAATAAAAGCCTTGAATCTTGAGGTGTTCTAAATGTCCCTCCACAGATTGACCATGATGTCTGCAGTAACTATGGTAACTGGCTTTACAGCGCGGGCGTCGGAAACGACCCCCGAGAGAACAGGAAGTTCAACATGATCAAGCAGGGCCTGGACTACGACAACAATGTGTGTTTGAGAAAATCAAAGTCAACTTTATTGTCAATCTTTCAGTTTGCTCGACAGACGGAGAGATCGAAATACCATTTCCCACAATCCCAAATACAAAAACAAATATAAAAATATGTATGCAAATCTATATATATACACAATCAAAAGACACATTTATACATATGCACACATTAAGACCTAAATAGAAGCACAACAATCAATATATACAAAATAACAGTCACTTCAATATCTTTGAGAATGTACATTAGTGTGAGACTGTCCGTAGCAGCGTAAACAATGTGTTTCGTTTTCCATTGTCATAACTAAGTGAGGAAAGTTTAGTGTTTCCAGCCACTGATGTGTTTTTTACCCACGATTCAGGGTGACTATGTGCGGCAGTGGGTCCCTGAGCTGCAGGGCATCATGGGAAGTGACGTGCACACACCCTGGACCCTCAGCACCGCCTCTTTGTCCCACGCTAACGTCTGCCTCGGAGAGACCTACCCCGCCCCCATCGTCATGGCGCCTGAATGGAGCCGACACGCTAACAAGAAACCGGTGGGTTTTTAGAGAAAAAGGGAAGTGGATAGTGAGAGGAGGAGGAGCTGCTCGAGCTGCAAAGCTTTTTATAACTGATGGAGGGAAAACAACAGTGTGAGAAAGTACATTTACACTGCTACTTGTTTCTCTTTGTCAGAGGGATGTATTGCATTTTTACTTTGACTACACTGCATTTATTTCTATATCTAACGTCCTTTAAAACGTCAAAATCAACTCCACATCCATCAGACCACAGGGAGGAAGAATATGGCCACTTTCTGGTTCTGTCATTTTAGAAACTGAAAATATCAGATATCCCTTAAATGACCCCTCAAAATCACGCCAATATTTCCCAAATATCAAGCCATTTTTTAACTATAGTCCATTTACTGTAGGCTATCATGCTAATTGATGCTAGTTAACGTAACTTAAGTTAATGTGCACATCGTCCAACATATGGAAGTTAGCGTCCGGCCCTTTCTATGTGCGTGGGACGTGTACTATACATTTCTAACATAAAACTTTCTAAAATGTACTTTTACTTTAAGTACTTTTTAGCAGATATTACTAATTCGTTTCTAATTGGTAGGTTTCCAATGCATGATTTTCACTCTGATAGAGTTTGAGGAAATGCTGTATCACTGCCTTCTTTGAAACCATCGCTCTACATGTTTTATTCCTATGATTTGCAGAGTGGCGCGGGGCCTCCAGCCAGAGGAAAGAAGGGCCCGTCTCACACTCCCAAACAACACCGTGACAGAGGCATCGATTTCTATTTCTCCAAAAGCAAAAACCTGTGATGCCCTCACAGTGAACACGGGAGGGAAACTCCAGTGATGCAAGCTTGGACTGTTGCTGGAAACATCTGCGTTCCCTCCTGGGATGTTGCTCGAAAGGGTTTCAGATGAGGGTTTTAGGAAATGCACGTTCCTACTTATGTTTGAGTGCACAGACGTACCTTATCTACACGTATATCGTACCACGAAGCGCCTTTTACGGCCGCGCTTCCTGTTGGACTGCAGTCATAGTGAAAGCAGTGGTTTTCCTGCAGTCAGTCAGATGATGATTTTACTGCAATTTCTAAATCTGTTTTTTTTTTAAGTTGCCCTTTTATGTCTGTTACACAATAACATTTCAAAATTGAGTTGTTTTATGTCGTGATTTTGTTGTGTTGACAACTTGTTGAGTTTTAATAAAAATATTTGTAATGCAATGCTTTATGGGGTAAGTTGTTTGTTAGCCGGCACGCAACTAAAGGTGCTTTAACATATAATAACACAAGACTTACAGAAAATATGACATTTAATTCAAGTTTTCATACGTTGTGTTTGTAAAAATATAAGTAACAACATCTTTATTGTAAATTTAGTGGAGTAAAACGTACATAATATTGTTCTTTTGAATTATTGTGTAAGAGTATAAAGGTGGCACAGAAGGAAAATACTCAAGTAAAGTCTGAGTATTTTAAATATTGACTAAGTACAGTTGGGCTACTTGAGTAAATGTAGGGGAAGGCAAAATAGGCAACAGAATGAATACAATACAATTAAAGAAATCCATCAGTTAAAGTAAGAAATAAGTAATTACAAAATATAAGCAAAATAAATAAACATTGAATACAAATAATGACTAATAAAAGGGGGTGAAAAGCCATGTTCAAAAGTGTTTTCTCAGCAACAACCCTCTCTTAAAGGGAATACCGACAGTTAAATCATTGAAATGTACTTTTTAGAGTGTGTGTGTGAACAGTGGATCTCCTCCCCGCTGTGACGCAGTGCTCGCATCACTTCCTCGTTCTGTTATCAGGTTGTTAGTCTTTCGCCACAATGTCCTTTATTAGTGTTTAAAACTCTCCACAAACTTCCCAAAACATGGCGTGCGTGGACTCGGAGGTGAACTTATGGAGCATTCCTCTGGTCGCCCTGAATGTAACGGTGAGGAAGAAGCTGGGTCTGTATCTGAACCCGAAGAACACGGTGGCTGCGGACTGGACCGCTGTAGCGGAGGCCATGGGCTTCTCTTACCTGGAGATAAAGAACCATGAGGCGGCCAGAAGTCCTGCTGAGTCGGTCCTGGAGAACTGGCAGGCCCGGAGCT
>NC_047522.1:22756150-22818476 GCF_902827115.2 Pseudochaenichthys georgianus
CGAAACATTGTGCCAGAAATAATAAGAAGAGATAAGAGAGTATAAAGTAATCTAGTCTAATAAAATGTACAGTGAGATTTTAAGTCCAAGAGAAGCTAAACAATAATATAAATACATATAAAACTTGGCAGCTAACGCACTTCTGCTTATCCGGCGCTTCTGAGGTATTTTGTTTGTTTGCAAACCGTTTCTCATGCGTGCCTTACGGATGTATTTCAGCACAGGAAGTGAAACAGGCCTGCTTTCTATTATCAGTAAACCGAATATATTCTGCCGCTATTAATAATCTGTAGAGGGGGAAAATAGAAAGAGGAAGTGTGAAGACTCAAAACGCATGGCAGAGAGCTTAATATATATTTTTATGTAGTTATAGGAAGCAGCAGAGAGGATGGATTTAGAAATGTCTCTCTTCAAATGTGTGCAGGTGTAAGAGGATGGTGGTGGTGATCTCTGATGAATACCTGGACAGCGACGCCTGCGACTTCCAGACCAAGTTTGCTCTCAGCCTTTGCCCCGGTGAGAAACATCACATGAAAGGAAACGGCGTCTGACGAACCTGTGCATGCATGCGACTGTTTTGTATTCAAACATTGACAGGTTTAGAGAGCATGACAGATGTGACGGGTGAAACGATCATGACATTGCAAAAATGTACAGATATTGAAAGTAAAAATGGTTTAATGAACATATTAAAACATCTATTGACCACAAAGCCCTGCTGTTATTGTCTGTAAGCAATCAGGTCCTAAATAAGCTGCAAAGGGACTCCATACTTTATTGATATATATGATTTAGAGCAGGGGGGGCAAACTCAAATACACAGTGGGCCAAAATACAAAACCGAGTACTAGTGGAGGGCCGGACTGGTTCAATGTTTATTGCAGAACTTATTGAAATGAACTTATTGCACATATTAAACCTGGAACTAACAAAGCTTAAACTATTGCCTATAGAAACAACATTAAATAATCAGCTGCATTCATGTCTCATGGCTCTATCTGCAGCTTCTCCAGAGTCACTTCTTATGAGTACATTTTCCCACAGGCCAACAACAGCTTCAACAAAACTATTTCCCTCAGAGAGAAAACCAAACATGTCCTGTTGCCGTGTGAGAGAAAGAGCAGAAGGAAGCATCCATTAAACTCAGTGTGCTGCTCTGATGCTAGTTCAGATACTTGGCATCTCATCTTGGGTGCAAGGTCATCAATGTTTGGGGTCCGGCTCTGAGCGGAGGAGACCCTCAGGATGGAGTGAAGGTGCAATATACAGGCGGACAGATCTAATAGGAATTAGAAATTATCCTGCGGCCCGAAATTAAATCCACCACGGTCCTGATTTGGCCCCCGGGCCTTGAGTTTGACACATGTGGTTTAGAGTCATATTTGGGGGATTTATCTATGCCTAAAATTACAATTATTTGCCCCTTTTTGTTTGTTTGTTCACCGTGTAAAGCGGCGTTGGGTCCCTTGAAAGGCGCTATACAAATGTAATCTATTATTATTATTATTATTAAAATGCACAAGATGTTTACTTTCTTACCAATTATGTTATTGATTTCTTTAAGACCCTCTTTTCAGAATTGTTGGATATATGCACATTTTTAATAAACAGTGAACATGTCTGTTATTTAGCACTTAAATCCGGCTTCATTTTGCCGCGTCTCACTGGTAGTCTGACTTATCTTAAGTTGAAGTTCCTTTGCTCTATTAGTTGTCAAACAGCCATATACGTTGAGATAATTTCACACCTTACTCTCAATTTCAAAACCAAAGTCATTCTCCCTTTCTTTTGTAATTGTAGCCGTGTTTTTCTGCATTGTCCCAGAGAGTAACCCAACTTTTTTTGAATATTTGTTCCTCTCAGGAGCTCGAGGGAAGCGTCTTATCCCAGTGAAGTACAAGCCAATGTCAAGGCCGTTTCCCAGCATCCTTCGCTTCCTCACGATATGCGACTACACCCGGCCGCTCACACAGGACTGGTTCTGGAAACGTCTCGCCAAAGCCCTCTCACAGCCAGCCAGTCATATTTAAAGGCGCCTTTTTTATTATTAAACATCATATCGTTAAAGTACGTGCAATTGCTTGTGTCACTTTTAATTTACTCGGTCTATTTGTGTTTCCTATGAGGATGAAATGGTGATTATTATGAAGCTGCACAGGGATACCAAATATCAGTTATGTTTCAGGAATATCAGGTTGCTGCCGCTGTTTTGTATTTATGTGAGGTACAATGTGAGGAGGAGGTGTTTGTATTCAGAACAGCATACCTAATTCTCTGTAAACGCTGTTTTTATTGCGCTTGCCACTTCCTGTTACGGGGCAACTTCTCGATGAGATTGTATCTGAAGAGGAAGAGATTTCAGATTGTTCCACTAAAGTCTACTGACACCTACCTTTATCTCTCTTTCTGTATCAGTCATCACAGTGGTTTTACATTTGATAATTTTGTATATGCTAAGATGTAATGTATTTGACTTTGAAAATAAATTGAATGAGTATTATTTCCTTTAATAAATGTATCACATTTTTAAAAGGCAGTTTCCTTTCATTTCAGAAGCAGAATTCATGTACTATTAACCCAGAGGGAGAAATTAGATTAAAAAGAATCTGTGCAGTATTAAAATAAGAATATATTCCAATGTTGTCCAGCAGGTGTCGCCAGTGTGCAGATAAACGTTATAAAATCAGAGGTGTAGTTAATTGAATGCTATAAAGAAGACCTCAGCCTAGTACATTTGACAGTTAACACATCCACATCCAATCACAGAGCAGCGTATGTGATACCGTCCAATCAGTGAACAGGGTGGTCTGGAGAAACGCCTCTTTTCACACGGGTATTTTATTGTTAATATGTGCCCTGAGTATGGCCTGTCAGGTAGAATTTCCCAGCCTATGCTCAACATAAAAGTGCTTCATCAATGAGATTATTTTGGGTTCTAATGGATTAAGTATGGGATGTGATTATTTGAAAAAAATCATGTGGTTTGTCGGATGTATGAGAAGAATGGATGCCTCTAAGTCCTTCAGCTGGGAAAATTAATGACCGAGTATTGAACAGCCCGCCATTGAACGTGTGGCGGAACCCACACGCCTTATTCGTTTTTAGGCATGTTTAACCTAATATTAAAATACTATTTGTAGTGTTTGCTGGTACCTAGAAGGGGAAATACAAATACATGCAGTCTCAAGATAAATAAAGCTACATATTTGTGCAACAAACCTTTCAAAAAGTCACTGTACACTGTCACAGTCAGGGTAATTAACCGCCAACCTGAGCTAATAATAATTCCCCCTTTTTAATGACTGTATTCGAATTCAGGATTTACGCCCCTCACTCAATATGGCGACCCGGGAGGTCCACATTTGCTCAGTAGGAATGCGGTAGGCGGGGCTGCGAGGCTCGTGTCAAACTTTGGGAATGACAGGAGTGCTGCAGGATTCGCAAAGAAGGGGAAGTGTCGCCCTCCTGTTTGGATTACTTCTTTTACGCACAGTGTATGGGATTGACCACATTTTCTGCAGATAGTAGACGGCCCCCTGCACACTCCTCAGCCATGTCCGAGGACCAGAGCCCCCAAACCTGGTCTATCAACAAAGATGACTATGAGCTACACGAGGTGATTGGTATGTATGTGGTCCTTAGCTTTGTTAGCTCAATGTGTTAACCGTTGTGCAGTTAGCTCCATTAAAGTGACAGCTTTAATTAATTCACGTGTTTACATCAAGAAGAAGGCATGTTATATTTTCTGGAGCTAGGATAAGTTCATCGCGTTTGGCCGATTTGGCAATCCTAGCCGGGCGGTGTTGTGTTTTAGTCAGTGATACGCTAACCCCGTCCACCGGGGCCACGCCGGGGCATTACACGATTACGTTACTATATTCAGGTACTGACTATTTGCTGGAAAATAACTGCTTTCATTGAGTATTTGAATATTGATTTTAACTGCTATTCATAGTACATTATAGTATAGTTTTTTCTTATTTGATCACTAAAAGGCGTAGTATCAATGACATATAGTGGTGGAAGAAGTACTCTAATAATTTACTTAAGTAAAAGTAGCAATTATGCAGTGCAAAAATAAGTGAAAGTCCTGCATTCAATCTGTACTTAAGTAAGCGTGCAAGTATTAACATCAACATATATTTCAAAGTACTCACTATGCAGAATGGTCCATTTAAGCACCATATATATTTTTAATGTCTGTATTAAAATGATTGGTGCATTAATGTGTTCAACCCTTTTTAATGTTGCATAAAGTGGGGTTTGTATGAATGACTTAACATTTAATAATATATGTTTATTTATTAAGTACAATACTTGAGTAAATGTACTCATTCCCCCCATTCCCAAATATAATACACTTCATATTAAAGCATATCACTTTTTCCAAAACACTGGTGTTGCCACTACAAAGTCCAGAGATTAGACTCGATGGTCCTTCCCAGAGTAGAGCTGTTTTGGGCAATTTACTGCGTGAATGAATCCAGTTATGTGAGAGCAGTTGGAGAGGATGAATCAGTTTTGAAGGGCTCTTAAACACGTCTCGAAAAGGAAATGGGGGGGGGGGGAAGCAATTTGAGAATTTGCTGGGAAACATAAAAAATGCTTTGTTTTATCAGTCTGCTTTGATGTATCACTTTGGACACATATAACACACCTTTCCAGCAGCTGTTCTTGAGATGTTCTCATATTTACCACCCCACCCCACCACACCTTTAACCTGACCCTGTCGTCTGCTCAGAGGGAAGGAGTGTGTAACATATAAGCAAAGTTTTGTCCTCTCAAATCACTACATGTGTGCCTCTGGTTGACTTTAAGTGGTGCTTGCTTCCTCTTCAGGGAGTCTGTGCATATAGAGGGTCCATTCTGCAGGCCTTTTGTATATTTTCTAAAACATACCCAGATTCAACCCATTTCCACTTTCTTGGAACATCTCATCTGAGGTCCCTCACAAGATATACCCTGCAATTTAGCATGAACACAGACAAAGCCCCTCTTGTATGGAAACAGTTCTGTGGCATTTCTCTACTACGCAATGTGCGACACAGATTGTTTGGTGAGGCTATGTCCAGGTTGTACTGGGTAAGAAGAATATCAATTTGGCTTTGGAAATAAACGGTGTAGTTGTCTAAAATGACACAAAAGCTGACCACTAGTTGCCCTTGTTTAATATCCAATCGTAACTCTCTCTAGCTGTGGTCCAAGGCTCCTCGTAAACACAAGTTGGACAGGAAAAGTCCTTCTGTTTGGCATCTGCTTCTGGTCAGGTTTAACCTTGCGGAAAGTCCTGTGGAGTTGTCCTGCTCTCTGCCCTCTTAGACAGTCTTTCTATGACTACCTTATTTCCATTACAGCTTTAAAAAATGAGCTTTGGTCTGAGGGACGCCTCGAACTAGATAATTGATCAGTAAATCAAACAATAGTCAAGTTTTCTTCCATTTCCTTTATCCATTTTTAGTGGACACTCTTTAAATCTCTTGCTGTTCTACCAAATCAGAATGACTTCCTCAGATCATTCTCCTCAGGTTACCTTCTTAGCATTTGCTGTCAGCATTTTACCAAAAATATTAGCCTCAAGAGAATAACTACTGCGGGGGAAAGAGATCGGAGCCTCAAAATAGGGAGGTTTTTTTGTGTGTTCATGTTTGGACGATCTTCTCGAGGTTGCACAACAGTCAGGGGTTGTTTCGGAGTGTGTATTTTAGAGGAGGGTTATACACATGCAGTATTGACTCCTTCAGATAATTAGTCCAGCTCACTGTTTGTGTAGGAAAGATAACATTTAGATGTTTTAATTTAGATTTGTATCAGGTAACACGAGCTGTGTGTGTCTCTTGCTGTTCTCTGCTTCTAGCATCACTGAGTGAATAAAGAAGTTGCTTTGATTGGAAATGTTCCTCATAGTCCGTTCATGTCCCATCAGAACGTGCAGTCCAGTACGTGCACACATTAAAGGAAATTGTGAAAAGAGACCTTCTTGTTTGAACTCAGTGTCCAAGAGATATTCGAGTTAAAACAGCCTCGAGGCGATCTCTCATCAAATTGTTTGTCCGACTAACTCTTCAGATTGTCCTCAGAGTTTTTAACCACATAAGAGAAGCAGAAAATCCCCAACATTTTAAAGCTGAAAACTGGAATGATTAGGGATGTAACGATACCAAAAACTCACAGTACGATAATATCGCGATAACAAGTCCACGGTACGATATTTATCGCGATATTGGAGGGAAAAAAAGTTGCAAAAAAACCAACATTTTTTTTTGCCATTTTTATTTTATTTATTTTTAAGTTGAATCTGATTTGTACAGCATTTTAGTAGGATAGTAGTATTTTAAAGTGTCAACAATATAATATCAATCAAGTTTCACTTTAGTTTTTCAAGTAATTAAACTCTAACTCACTCACTCACTCACTCACTCACTCACTCACTCACTCACTCACTCACTCACTCACTCAGCGTCATCAAGGTTATCTTTTAGGAATATGAGCACGTCCACATTTCCAGGTAGAAGCTGGGATGTTTGGGCGTTTGCAAAACCCCCTGCTGTGGAAACACTCTCTCGCTTGGTGCTGGTGTCGCTGGGACAGAGAGATATGCTTTGGCCCTGGGTGACAGCAGTGGGTCAAACTGTGCATTGTCTCTCCACCACTTCAACAACAATACAGTGTTTGCCAAGAAGGTGAGGCTTATTGACAGGGCGAGATATACTGTTGGTACTTGTCCATGTCTCTGGGTGTGTACATGTAGCGCTGTAAATACCATGTCCTTTTGTGTTCTGTTGTTTTATGTTGTAACCTACTTGCTGCCATGTTGGACAGGTCTGTCTTGAAAAAGAGATTGACGATTTAGTCAGTCTCACGACGGTATTGAGACATTTATTTATCGCGATATTCGATATATCGTTACATCCGAAGGAATTATCTGTCATGTTTGCTTCAAATAATGACCTGTTCCTTCGTGGTTTACAAAACTCCAGTAATATTATATTCTAGCAAACTTATCAGACAATCAAAAAGCAACCACTAGACTACGATTTATTGTCAACATTAAAGCTGAGGCCATTTCAATTATTAGTATTCTGTGATATCTGTGGAAAAAACACGGAGTCAAGTAACACGTTTACGATACTCAACAAGAGATAATATATTTAAGCAATAGCTCACGACAGGCCGTGGTATACTCATTATATCACAGCTAAGGGGCGTGGTTCGGCCCGACGCGAAGCTTTTCAGCCCAACTGTATACAGTTAAATCGACCGGACTTCTTTCCGCAGATGTGAGCGTCCTTAACAACGGTCAATAAGTCCTTGCTGCACAGTATCCCTTACATGTTTCCGTCTTCAGCTTTGTTACTTAGTTGGCTTCGTAACGGACGTAATGTAACGGTTGTAGCTTTTCTCAGATGCGGAGGGATACGGACTTGTTGTGAAAAGTAACTACAATTCTACCCGTGGTATACACTCATTATATGACGGCTAAGAACCAATCAGATTGCTTGATTTGACTTGTCCGTTTTTATAATATGGCAATTTGACCCAGTTACATTTATATCAACTCACAAAAACCACTAACATATGATTTGACAAATTCATTCCTGGGCTCTCGCAGACATTTAAGTGAAACACTGTTCTTTTTAATACTAGCAATAAAATAGACCTTGTCTATAAAGTGCCACATCGCTCAATTTTAAGTACTGTACTGGGTTACATGCCATGGGAATGACTTTGGATCAATGTTGAGTCAGAGGCTACTGGTAAGAAGAAGTCATGTGACATTTTCTCGTTGTACCTTTCTATGAATAATGGAATGACATCCAGGTATGCAGAGGAAGGACGTCAGGCGCGAACTGGCCCGGTGAGAAACAGACAAACTGATGGTGACCTCATCCATGAAGAAGCCAATCAAAGACGAAGCTAAAACGATAATTGTGCCTGGCATAAATATTCAACAAGTATCCGTAGCGTTTTCTGATGAATGAAAATCACGTTTTTTTTTTTTACCAGACTCCTTTCTGCGGATTGATATGGCCGCACACAGTCCCTTGATCCTCCTTAGCAACAGTCTTTTCGCCTTGTCTGCTATCGTAAATCAGCAGACCACTGGAATGCCCCGTTGACCAATCAGAATCAAGTATTCAACCTGAGCAGTGTAATCATTTGGTCTTATCTAACGAGTACCACGAGACGCTGAGATTTAAATTGTTTCTTGTCATTTTAATGGTGTTTTAATGATTACATTTAGTGTCATGCTGGTTCTTAGTCCGCGTCCTCGGTAAGATTATCAATCTGTCGACTATTCCCTTGTGTCTCCCCATCTTTTAAAAGACTTCTTGGCCGTGCACCAGAATAGAAAGAATGCAAACATTCCATACTGGGACGTCAACTCCCTAAAGAGCAAACATGTCAGCTATCGGCTTGACGGCAAAGCAGCACACGAGTATTTGGGGTTAAACAGGAAAGTTCATTTAAGGAAAAACCTCTTGCCCGGCCCGTGCACACTTCGCCCGGTCGTAGTGTGATGATCTGCGGGCTCCACTTGTTTTGAGGAAACATGCTTACAGAAAACATTGGATGCTTTTTTTGAAAGATCATGATTGTTTTGTCAATGCTTCCCTCACAGCGTGGTCACGCTCTCGTCCCCTCTGTGGCCGAGTTCAACATCCAGAGAGATGCCATTACATTTATGATATAATCAAACGTGTGCAAAGATTTAATCGTGAAGTAAAGTTACTTAAATGTACAGCGAATTGTATCTTTGAAGTTGTGTTTTCGTCTGTATTCGTAACGGCTGATCCTGTTCTCTTTTATTAAGTCTTTTTAAAAACATGAGGTGTAACAAAATGGTTTCTCTGCATCCTAGTGTTAGGAGCAGTGGGCTGCCATTTTGAACGGCGCCCGGGGGGCAGTGTGGGGAACGGTGCCTTGCTCAGGGACACCTCGGTAGCACTTGGTCTTGCCGGGACTTCAACTGGTGACCTTCCAGTTGCCAAGCCAAGTCCCCTTGGACCTCGCCGCCGCCCACTTAAATGCAGCCTTTACATTCGTTCCAGCAGATTAGATGTTGACTGTTTCGAAGCCACTAATGCAGTTTCTGTTTCTCCTCCCAATTCGGAAGAAGACGTTTTGTGACGATCTTATTTTCTACGACTGACTTGTGTCCCCCTGTGTGCATCGTAGTATAATCACTGCAGCTTTGCTTCAAACCTCAAAGGCTTCTCTGAGTATTTCATAATCATGTAACTGGATAGTAGAGACGTGACTCCTCTGAGCCGAGCAACCTTGTGCTAAGCTTGGAATCAATATCAAAGAGCATCAGGTCCATGTTAACTCACGGCCCTGACTAGCTGCTGGATGGCTCCTCTTTTGGAGACTAATTGGCTGGCCTTGGTGCCCCTTGACCTGACCCAACAACCCCTCCCCCCTTTTCCACACACACACACACACACACACACACACACACACACACACACACACACACACACACACACACACACACACACACACACACACACACACACACACACACACACGCTCCCCAGCTTGTCCATCCACCCCTGGTGACTGGCTGTTTGTTTGGAGCAATTTACACGCCAATGTGTACCAGCGGAGCAACTGGCTCCCATCACTGGCCGCCCTCCAGGGGGTTTGGTTCGTGGGGGGGGGGGGCTATGGAGGATATATTACAGCCCCTAGTTTTGAGCTATGGTGGAGTTATCTGTGATTTCTTTAATGCGGGATAGTTGTGCAACTCCAAGCATTAGATGGCACCCGCTATAGCTTCAGGAAGTAGTCTTTATCAGCCATATTCAAGATGCAAGGCTTTTATTGTCATGTGTGCAGTGTAGTTATGACGATGACAATCTTAGGTCACAAGCTCCTCCAACAGTGCAACACAATAAAACACAAAGCCATGTTAGGGAAACTTCCATCTCTTCTCTGCTCCCTGATCTCACGGAGAATTGTAAGTGGCTACTGCCTGAGATCGCATGCTGTGGTTTTATTAAATGTGCCAACTGCTAGGACTGTCTTAGGGAAGACAGCTTTTAGATGCAGCTCCTCTGTCTTGGAACAGTCTGCACATTAAATGGAAACTGAGCAATCTGGTGCCACTAAATGTTTTTAAAGCTCGGTTGGATGCTACTCAATCGGAAGCTGTTGGTACCTGCTTATGTGGATAATTATGTACATGATGCTGGATGATGTCCTTTTGTTGTTCTGTTTATGCTTTTATGTTTCATGTGGAACTACTTGAGCAGGTCTCCCTTGGAAAAGAGATCAATGATCTCAATGGGATTTTATCTGTATAAATAAAGGTTTGAAATGAAATGAAATGAAAACAGATAAAATATTGCAAGTAAATGGAATATAGTAGAAATAGTGCAGAAAAGTCTATATACAGTAATTGGAATATTGATATATATATCATGACCGAAAGAACGAGATCGCGGATGCAAGCGGCCGAGATGGGTTTCCTCCGCAGGGTGGCTGGTGTCTCCCTTAGAGATAAGGTGAGAAGTTCGGTCATCAGGGAGGGACTCGGAGTTGAGTCGCTCCTCCTTCGCGTCAAAAGAAGCCAGTTGAGGTGGTTCGGGCACCTAGTTAGGATGCCACCTGGGAGGTGTTCCAGGCACGTCCAGCTGGGAAGAGACCAAGGGGTAGACCTAGGACCAGGTGGAGGGATTATATCTGTTCGCTGGCCTGGGAGCGCCTTGGGATCCCCCAGTCAGAGCTGGTTGATGTCGCCAGGGAAAAGAAAGTTTGGGGCTCTCTGCTGGAACTGCTACCCCCGCGACCCGACCACGGATAAGCGGGAGAAGATGGATGGATGGATATAAGTTGCGAACAGATGAAAGTTATGGATGTTCTTTCAAAAGTTCAGGTGTTGAACTGTCTGTTTTTGCGGGTATTAAAGTGACTTTAGTCGATTAGTGTTGGAGAATTGGGCAGAAATGACTTGCTGCAATCCATTTGATGGATAGTGCCTCTTCAATATGATTTGCGATATGTGAGAGATACATTTTTTTGTACATTATTTGCATTATCATAAAAAAATATATTAAAATGATTTGTTTTCTTTTAGGAGAAGGTGAACAAAGTTCAGTCACTAGAATACAGTTTTGTTGACCACATATTTAGCCTTTTACCGTATGTTTTCCTCACTGCATTTCAGATATTGCACTGGTCCAAACTGTATTACTTAATTTAGATAAAACTAATTGTGCAGCCCTCGTGTCAAATACAGGAAATTACAAGGAAATGGCAGCGGTTAATAATCTCAGTTGCATCTCATGTTATCCTTTGCTTCTCCCACGCAGCCTGAGGCCAGAACTACACTGAACAAAAAACAGTTCAATAAAAAGCAGTTTTCAGTCTTCAGGGACGGCTTCACTTTTTAATTAAAATCAGGAAACAGTGTAGGTCTTTTTTGAATGCCTCCCGACAACGTTGTTGTTAATATTTGGCCGCAGCTAGTCAGCTACTAAGAGCGAGCAGGAGGTTAGGAAAAGGTTACTGCGGAGTGAACCAACGCACCGATCACTCTTTCAGACCTGCTGCCATCGGACAATGTGCTCCAGGCATCGCTCAGCATCACGTGTGTGTAGTGCTGCGTACCTGGACTCACATTCAGGTTCAGGTCCGGACTCAAGTCCGGAGGTTCAGGTTCAGGTCCGGACTTATAAGTCCGGACCTGAACCCATGGCTTGTGTCAAGTTGCGTGAGTAACTAAAGTGAACTTATTGTGAGCTAATTATCAATTGAAAATTAACTCATAATCAACTCAAATTCAAACTCGTCAGGTTTATTGTGCTCCCTTCCAACTTGTGTCTACATTTCTCTACAAAGTACAAATGACTTATGACAGCAACTACAGTGAACTACTACAAAGTTCAAACATGTATTTCATTTACCAAACTAAAGTAACCAAACAGTCCCTGAGCTGACTGAGCCTAAATCCCTAAAGCGTTGCTGAAAGGTAGAGTGTAGAGTAGACTATACGCATTACACTGTTACACACCTACTATAGTATACAGTATAGGCTACACTGTATGTACAGTCAGAGTGTACTGTACTGTCTGTACACCATGTATTTTCTACAACTCTACATGTGTACATTATACAGTACATATTACATACATAGTGATGTACATACATACTGTTAGAAATTCAAATCAATGTTGATATGGCGTAATTTTGAATTAAATACACTAATTTAAATTAGTTTTATTCTGAAAAAACCGGAAGTTCACTAACTATTAACTTAATACTTTTATTCTGAAAATTCTTCACTTCCGGTTAGCATTAGCATGTGGCGAAATGCTACGTTTTCAAACCGTGAATCGAAGGTGAAATGACATGTGATGTTGTACACTGAGCACACTGGGATTAGCACTCATTTATTGACGCTGAATAACGTTTATCAGGGAATGTTTAAATAACTACAGACACCAGAATATACGTAAGTGCTAGTTTTTTTGCGAGTCCAAGTACCGGTTCCCGACGTTCCGGTTTTAACCGGACTTGAACCGAAACTTTTTACAAGTCCAGTACCGGTTAGGCGTACCGGTACGCAGCACTACGTGTGTGTGTGTGTGTGTGTGTGTGTGTGTGTGTGTGTGTGTGTGTGTGTGTGTGTGTGTGTGTGTGTGTGTGTGTGTGTGTGTGTGTGTGTGTGTGTGTGTGTGTGTGTGTGTGTGTGTGTGTGTGTGTGTGTGTGTGTGTGTGTGTGTGTGTGTGTGTGTGTGTGTGTATAAAGAGAGCGGGGCAGTGACCTCACACGAAGCAGGAACAACAGGCTCTCTTAGGAGGGAGACAACAATCCTTCACTCTACCACCGATATCCAGGATGAAGATTAGTCCACTCTTGTTGGATTCAAACTTTAATCCGATTGCATTCATGTGTTCTTTGCTTGTTTTTATCTAAACAGCTGTAGTTGTGGAATGAACTAGCGAAGACCTGTTCTTTTTTCACAATACTATACTATATGATGCAACTTTTAAGAAGTTAGCATGGGCAATAACCGTGATTTGAAGTGGTGTCCAGGTTTTGAAATCTGTTGAAAGAGGCCTAATATGTTCACACACAGGACATATGTGTGGTCTCCTTCTTCTGTCCAGGGCGCGACAATAACACGCTGAAGGGAAAACCCCAAAAAGTGTCTCCTTTAAAAATCCAGACCTCATTGATATATTACTTGTGTCAAAAGCAAATCATGCTTTTCCGGTTGTTACCCGTCCCCTTGTGTGTTATAGCTTGTTCTGCATGTGAACGGTCTGCAGAGTCAAAACCCTCAAAGTGCACCCTGTAGCGAGTAAACTCTAACTCCTAGTTACCGGGTCCGCCTGCGGCGCGTTACGGCTGCGCCGCGGTTTTGGTCCGGTCTCCTCCGGGTCATACCCTACCGGGCGCGTTTCAGAAGCATTACGGAAGCGGAGCGTCGTGCATGCCGGCTCGCACTTCTTGTTGATTTGGGGGGTGGGCCGGATGCTGTCACCGTTCCACTTCCTGCCCGACATTACCTTACGGCTGCGTCGCGTCGAAAAATAGTCTTCAATCCTATTTTTAAAGCGGAGCCCAGCGACGAGACGCTTCTGGAGGGCAGGAGCTCCAACAAGCCGTGTAGGACAGAGAGTGAATACACAGACTTTACAGAGATGCTGTGAGAAACCAATGTGAGTTTGGAACATTGAACAATATACATGTATTCTCGTCGACCTCAACGACGGAATTATGATCAGTAGAAATGGGACCTTTAACATCCTCCTAGTTATAAAACTGCCATCGTGTCAAGAATAAAAATTTTTTTTTCAAAAAAGCACTGAACACAAACTTGAATGTGTGCCGCGAATCTACAAAAGGGAATTTGGTTCTCTCTCCGACAACCCTACCCCTACCCCTGCCCTATCCTCCTGGGGAAGTCTGGGTTAAAGAGTCACTCCCTCCCCTCCATCAGGCAGGATTTGGGAAAGCTGATTCATAATTGATGAACAGAAAGTGAAGCTTTGCCAAAGAGAAATCGGATGAACTGTGAAAAGCAAAACTGTGCTTAACCTGCCTGAACTCGGGAGGATTTAAAAGTGATTAAAGTTTGTAGACGGGTTAGGGAAGGGGCAGACGGTTACACGAAGCCTCAGGATGGGAATATGACCTCGAATGATCGTGCCAAAGTTCATTTCCACAACAGCACTGACGGTCTTAAACCAGATGATCATTATTGTACTGAATATTAATCAAAGTGATGTTTTTCTCGTGTGTTTCAGGGAGTGGGGCCACAGCAGTGGTTCAGGCAGCGTACTGTTTACCACGCAAGGAGAAGGTGGCCATCAAACGTATCAACCTCGAGAAGTGCCAGACGAGCATGGACGAACTCCTGGTAAGAAACACAACACAGAATGTGATATCCTGTTGCATGCAATGTGTTACTTACCGATAGGCATGTCTATGGTTTTAAAGGGTTTAGTGCTTTGCTAAGGTTAGCAAAGCCTCTGCAGGCTAGCTAGCTAACTGAGCTAGCCACTGATGTGCAGCACGTTACACACCGAGATGTTAAAGTACACACATCTTTTCCTCAAGTAGAAGTACAGATACTCGTGTTTAAACATACTCTGGTGAAAGTAGAAGTACTGACTAAACTTCTTTACTCAAGTAGAAGTAAAGAGGCTTTGAAGTGTACTTCAGTAAAAAGTACCCATAGCTAGCAGCTGCTTTAAAGAGTACCTGACCTCCCTTTATATCAGGGGTGGGGAACCTCCGGCCTCCGGGCCGTATACGGCCCGCGAGACAATTTGGTACGGCCCTCGATGTCATTTATAAACACACGCAAAAAATAAAAAAATGAAAGAAATCTAGACCGCAAACAAATTAAACAAGCGAGTGCCTGTTTTTCCTGGCCAAGGTCAGGGTCCTTGAACACAACACGAGCCTAACGTGTCATCACGTGGTATATGTCTCGACTGACAGGGGTGCAGTTCTGACGGAGAGCACCAGAACGCCACTCCAGCACTTCAGACATTGCAGTACCGATAAGTCCATACACATGCCGCAGTTTCTGCGTGTCTGTGTCTTTAGTTGAAAGCCCAGCGGCGATCTGTTCATCTGTCATACAGTCAATAACTGTGTTGTTATCATTAGCATCTGGTTAGCTAGCTATGCTAACGAATATAAGAAGCTTTGTCTACAACCAGTGAGGTAAAGGCACATCTTTATATGATCATTATAGTTATAAAAAAAACAAGAGAATAAAGTAAACAGGTATAAAATACTATATGACAGTTATTAATAAAGAAGAATACAGTTTGAAAGGGGAGTGATTTGTCAAATATCCATAAATTAAAAGAAAATCTGCTTACAGTTGTGTTTGGGTGTTGAGAGATGTGTCCATAGATCTCCTAATGTTGCTCTCAAAGTGCACCAGATTGATGCTTTTAACTTCAACATTTAAAAAAAATCTTCCCAGGGGAGCACGCCACACCCTGCACGTGCATGCATACGCGAGTCATGGTGAGATATCTGGATTAAGAGGTTGCTTTTTCTTTGCACAGAATGAAATGAATGGGCTGTGATTTTAGTTTTTTTAAGCAGAGGTCAATAACTTGTACGGCCCTCTGAGGATATTGTAAAAATTGAAATGGCCCTTGAGAGGAAAAAGGTTCCCCACCCCTGCTTTATATCAATAGAACAATAATGTCATTGTTAGCTAATGAATGTTTCCATGCTGAACAACGGCAACATGACAACGTTTCCATTGGTCCCTCTTCTTTAGAGAAGACCAGGAAGTGTTCCAACCAATAGGCACGCAGTGACTCTAAAGAATAATGATCACGCCCCAAACACACATTCTGACTAAAGGAACCAGCTGTTTGGAAAATGAGAGAAGTAGAAAGTACAGGTATTTGGGTTCAACATGTAAGAAGTAGAAAGTACAGGTATTTGAGTTCAACATGTGAGAAGTAGAAAGTACAGGTATTTGTGTTCAACATGTGAGAAGTAGAAAGTACAGGTATTTGAGTTCAACATGTGAGAAGTAGAAAGTACAGGTATTTGTGTTCAACATGTAAGAAGTAGAAAGTACAGGTATTTGAGTTCAACATGTAAGAAGTAGAAAGTACAGGTATTTGGGTTCAACATGTAAGAAGTAGAAAGTACAGGTATTTGAGTTCAACATGTAAGAAGTAGAAAGTACAGGTATTTGGGTTCAACATGTAAGAAGTAGAAAGTACAGGTATTTGTGTTCAACATGTAGGAAGTAGAAAGTACAGGTATTTGGGTTCAACATGTAGGAAGTAGAAAGTACAGGTATTTGAGTTCAACATGTGAGAAGTAGAAAGTACAGGTATTTGAGTTCAACATGTAAGAAGTAGAAAGTACAGGTATTTGAGTTCAACATGTAAGAAGTAGAAAGTACAGGTATTTGGGTTCAACATGTAAGAAGTAGAAAGTACAGGTATTTGAGTTCAACATGTAAGAAGTAGAAAGTACAGGTATTTGTGTTCAACATGTAGGAAGTAGAAAGTACAGGTATTTGAGTTCAACATGTAAGAAGTAGAAAGTACAGGTATTTGTGTTCAACATGTAGGAAGTAGAAAGTACAGGTATTTGGGTTCAACATGTAGGAAGTAGAAAGTACAGGTATTTGAGTTCAACATGTAAGAAGTAGAAAGTACAGGTATTTGGGTTCAACATGTAAGAAGTAGAAAGTACAGGTATTTGAGTTCAACATGTAAGAAGTAGAAAGTACAGGTATTTGTGTTCAACATGTAGGAAGTAGAAAGTACAGGTATTTGAGTTCAACATGTAAGAAGTAGAAAGTACAGGTATTTGTGTTCAACATGTAGGAAGTAGAAAGTACAGGTATTTGGGTTCAACATGTAGGAAGTAGAAAGTACAGGTATTTGGGTTCAACATGTAGGAAGTAGAAAGTACAGGTATTAGTGTTCAACATAGAAGAAGTAGAAAGTACAGGTGTTTGGGTTCAACATGTAAGAAGTAAAAAGTCGTTAGAAAAATAAGTAGTGGAGTAAAGTATTGATACCAGAAAAATGTACGTAACGAAGTATTTGTACTCCACTACTTCCCACCTCTGGTTACACAAACGTTCCTGCTAATGGCACGTGGGTGGAGTTATCTGCCCGTGTGGTCCTCTCTCTTCAGATCCCCCATCAACACGCCGTCTGCACCTGACATGCAGGCTACAGCACACGTTTATTTACTTGTCCGTTCCCTCAGGTGTACCACGGACACCCTGTCAGCATTCCAGCCGCCGTCAATCAAACACACAGGAGGAAAAATGCATTTAAAATGTTTCTTTGTACTTAATTTGGCGGCTTTTTAAAAATACTTTTTAAGATACAACTAAAAGAAAACCAAAAAAGAGACGTTAAAATAGTCCATAAATCCAATCCCGCCCACCCCTGCCTCCAGACACGTCTGCATCAAAGCAATGATGTTGGAAAAAACACGTATTTCTGACGTCAGGGATGACTTGATTGTCGATGACCTTGTGTGTGACCTCTCTCCGTGTGATCAAAGGGGGCTGCTCTAACACACGGCTTATCTGAGGTCCGTGCATGTTGGTTCCCACCTCTGCTTTTCATTACGAGCCCTCCTCCAATCGTCCCTGTCACTTCAAACACTATTCTGGTGGTCTCTGAAGACTCCTCTTACTGCCAGGAAACTGTTAGACCCACCGCCATCTTCCGGCACGGTGTCTTTATTTCCACTTTGCCATCTCAAACCCCTGCATTGGTAAAAGCTAAGATAAGATATTCCTCTCGATCCCAAATTGGGACATTTTTCCGTTGGTAATGCAGTTTAAAAGTAGGATATTGGTGTGCAATAAAAGGCATATTTAATGAATGTAAAGTTATAACTAGTCGTGACCCTTTTGTTCCACATGTGCCAGATGTTTTGGTGCTGTTGATTATTGGATGTTTCCTCTCCCCACTTCCCAACCCAAAGTCCTGGGAAGTAGGAAATACATATTGTGTATTTCGAGACGACGGCCTGGGGATTAACGGCCGATTTCTCACTACTCACTGGCGATACTGAACCCTAATTTTCCCCCGACCCCCCACGATTTTGCGGAGGATGAATCGGGGGAATGCTGCTCCCGGATTCTCGGAGCAGGCGGTCACATGGACGACAGCAAGGTCGGATTTCCTGCCTGTGGTTTCCCCCCTAATTCCCCTACCCGGGTTCAACGGCAAGGAAGCATTACGTTGAACCCAGATCGCTCCTGTGGAGAATCCTCTTATGATGTAATGCATTGCTGTACTGTTGCTGTAATGGCATAATATATGTACCTATTTTGGCTTCAGTGTTTTATAACCCTATCATTGGAGCTGAGGATTATCTCTGATTATTTAAAAGCCAAAAAAGGGCGACAGTAGCTCAGTCAGTATGGACTTGGCTTGGGAAGCAAAGGAGAATGTGTATAGTATTCTGTGTCTGTGTGTGTGTGTGTGTGTGTGTGTGTGTGTGTGTGTGTTATAGTGGCTTCTCTGTGTGACTGTGGCACCAGTTTGTGACGGTATTCCCTTTGTGACAATAGCTCGTTTATTTACTTTGGGGCTCAGTTTCAAGGTCTTCTGACACGCCAAATACTGACTGGTCGGATCTAATTCAGTAGAAAAACAATAGTGTGGCCCGGTGTTTATCTCCTATACAATCTGAGAAGGCTTAACCAAACTGAGCTTGGATATAGATTTTTTTAAATGTGTAATCCAATTAATATTTATTTACTTTTGAGTCCATTTGAGATGTTGGAGAGATATCAGTCAATTAAGCAATGTGATTTCCATTAGGCAGAGAGACGGTTTCTTTAGATGTCTGCTCTGATGTTGCTATAGATCAGATGTTGAGTTTCTGCTCTGCTGTCTGGGCCCCACAAGAAACATTAAGAAGGAGAAAATGTTGATTTATTTAGGCATTTATTGGTAAAGAGGCACAGTAGATGCAGAAAATAGAAATATGAACCAGAAACCAGGGCCTCTTTAACACGTCTGATAGATTTACATCCATGCAAAAGCAGAGGAGGGAGAAACACACTATGCTAATGTTATGCAGCTCATGAGTGCAAAACAGATGGTCATTATTAAAAAGCGACTTGACAATTATGTCCGACACACGTCACCTGGTTCTTCTGCTGCTGCTGCCATCAGTGACTTGCATATTCAAAAAGACAATGTGATGGTGAGTATGTGCTGCAGACGGGCGTGTCACCTGTGGTTTGATTCAAAAAGCCCCGAATGTTTTGTATAGAATCAGAAACAGGTTTGTTGCCAGGTAGGTTCGCACATACTAGGAGTTTGACTTGATGTCATGTTGCATATATAAAAAACAAGAAATCTAATATGAAACTACAAATCTTTTACACCGTAATAAAATACAGTTAAATAGGAATACAAATTTAAATAAAGCAGTAATTTACATGGAAACAGAATTGTATTTTAGAATATAAATTATGAAATATTAATATGTGCGTTAATGTAATGCATATAGTCTATGATGTGGCAGAGGTAAAGTGTCAGCGGGGGGGCCGGGCCTTGTTTAAGAGGCCGGTAGCGGAGGGGAAGGAACTGTTCAGGTGGCGAGAGGTATTGGTCTTGATGGGGAGGGGAGGGGGGTGAACAGTTTGTGTCCAGGGTGGGAGGGGTCGGCCACTATCTTCCCTGCCCGCCTCAGGGTCATAGGGTAGGATAGTAGTAGGATAAGTGCTATACAACACGACATAACATCAAGAAGTACAATTGTTTATGTTCATATTTAGATCTAAAATAGATGATTAAACAACTGAAGCCCTTAATAGGCACTTATGGCGCATTTCCACTACAGCGCGGTTTAAGCGTGCCGTGCCCGGCCCGTTTTTGGTTGCGTTTCCACTCGGCGTAGTTCCGGCTAGCGGGTACTTTTTCACAGTTTTTCTGGCTCTCCAAAATCGAGGTTCTTTCCGGGCCAAAAACCGGGCTGAGTATGCTAAACTAGTGAGAGAATCGCTGGCAGCTACAACAAAATTAACATATTTGACCGTGATTTAATTGTAATACACGTTTCAAAATGATGCCGAAGTAACAACATACTGATACCGGTTAGTAACAACCATGAATTAATGCTTTGACAAGTCTGCAGACAGGCGAAACACCTTTTTTTAAAATGCGTGTTTTCTGAATGGAGATCAGCTAAGCTAACGTTGTATGCTCCGACCGTCCACACTCATAACAACGGCCTACAGACATAAATAAACCAGCGACTGTATTCTCCATGACACAGGCAGTCTGGTTTGTACTTGTTTAACTTCTGTCTAGTTTCTGAACAGATATGAGGAGCTGTGAGCTCTGAGTGCTAACAGCTAACGGCTGATGTTGGTTTTGTGTTTCGCATTAAAGATGACGTCACGGCTCCGCCTACACTGCGTTACTATAGTTACTGCTGTTTGCTACGGAAACGCAGCATAAAGTGCCTAACTATACCGTACTAAGCCGAGCGAGGCCCTGCAGTGGAAAAGCGCCATTAATTATATTTGGCATATGGTTAATTAAATGTAGAAATGTACTGGCTCTAAGAAACTAAAATACTTTTATTGTTTCCTGAACTGCTTGTATAAGTTTAATTTGTTCTATAAAGATAAACGTATAGTACAACTGATGTTATTAAATGACTTCATGTACTTTTTAAAGGACTGTACAGAAAGATTAATACTTGCTTCAAAAAAGCCCTTCACAAAGCAAACACATTCCATCGAATGTCAGTCATTTCCCTAAACAATGAGGACATTTCCACTGTCTTTGCTGCAGCGTACAGTAGCTTTACAGTGACCTAACCCCCCCCCCCCCCCCCCCCCCCTCAACTCAACAACAGAGCCTCTGATTCACACATTGTCTGTCGGGGACAGATGAGACAACCTGCCAACTGCCAGAGCACGATATCCTCCTGTTCTCCCATTGTTGTCCCTTTCTGGGGTTACCCTGGCCCTCAGCGCTGAGCTGACCTTCCCTTTCCACTGAGCTGAGAACAGAGGGGGGGTGAGGGGATCATTATTGTTCCCTCTCAGCATTCAGAGACAGAATGACAGTGGAGACACAGAGATGGTGTCTGGACTGGGAGGTATTGGACAGCTTGTCACAGGGTTCGTACGGGTGCTTGAAATCCTTGAAAATGCTTGAAATTTGACGTGCTGTTTTCAAGGTTGGGAAAGTGCTTGAATTTTGGGAATGGTGCTTGAAATTGAGATAAAGTGCTTGAAAATGTAAATGCTTTACTTTTACAATAAATTGCTGTCTGACTGAATAGTTCGCTTTTTAGATTAAAAGAAAAGAATTGCTTCGCTTCTACATAAAACATCTCCGCTGCGGCCTTCCCGCGCGACCTGCAAGTGTTTGTGTTACGTGTGACCTGGGCATTCTGATGCGATAGATGACTGTGTGCCAGGAGGCTGCCGTTTCAACGAGCGTTGGCTAGCAGAAGACAAATACAAGCCATGGCTAAGACTAGGGTCAAGCCCACGAGTAGCCTCCTGCAAAGTTTGCAACAAATAACGATGCGAGAGTCTGCGCTGACGAGCCATGAAAGGTACGCCGTAGAAGAGCATTTTAGATTAGGCTAACGTTGCATGTTACGTTTGTTTAAGCTAACGTTAGCGAGCTGAATAGCGAACTCCATGAGGGATAATAATAATTGATGGGGACAATCATTTCAGAGGAGCGTACCTATGGTATGTGCGTTACAGTCGCCATCGTGTGGTGTTCAGAGGACGAAGCACTCATGGCATTTCGTGTTATAGTCACGAAATATAATCTATTGATTCGATTCGATTTTGAAAGCAATGTATTTCTACTGTATGTTTCGTGCCTAAACCAAATGTGACTTGCTCTATCGAAATCAGTCATGTGACCCGAAGACACATTTTCGTTTATTACTGTTCTGGGGGAAGCTCGCGAGTGTGTTTGTGTATTTTTGCGTTTGTGTACCGGGGAAACACTCACAAGAAACACCGGCTGTTGTTGTGCCTGCTGTGACGTTAAATTAGTCCGTTCTCCGCTTGTAATTATGCCGAAGCTTCAAAGTTGTATTTATCATCTGAATTTGCCGAAACAAGTTTAATATTCTGAAAGCCAAGACTTTGTTTATTTGAAAACAGATGAAAATAAACTGTCTTTTATATAAAATTGAAATATTATACAAGTAAAACTACATTTTGTTTTAATCCCATGTAATTGTAGAATGAACAGTCTTCCTTTGAAGATGTATAAGTCAGGAGTCTTGAGTCGTCAGAATTACCTACAAATCATTGGACACATTTGTAAATATTATTTTCCACTTGTTACCCATTGTGAGTCTATTTTTATGCAGCTCTGCGTGATTTTGTGGCTACAATTCAGGCTAATACACTACCAGAGGTGGATAAGTACTCAGATGTTGTACTTGAGTAAAAGTAGAAGTACTCAGATATTGTTTGAGTAAAAGTAGAAGTACTCAGATATTGTAGTGAAATTATAAGTACTCAGATCTTGTACTTAGTAAAAGTAGAAGTACTCAGATTGTGTACTTGAGTAAAAGTAGAAGTACTCAGGTCTTGTACTTGTGTAAAAGTAGAAGTACTCAGATCTTGTACTTGAGTAAAAGTAGAAGTACTCAGATCTTGTACTTAGTAAAAGTAGAAATACACCATGTACCTCTGAACTGTAGTGGAGTAGAAGTACACCATGTACCTCTGAACTGTAGAGAAGTAGAAGCACACCATGTACCTCTGAACTGTAGTGGAGTAGAAGTACACCATGTACCTCTGAACTGTAGATAAGTAGAAGCACACCATGTACCTCTGAACTGTAGTGGAGTAGAAGTACACCATGTACCTCTGAACTGCAGTGGAGTAGAAGTACACCATGTACCTCTGACTTGCGTTCACTACCAACCTAAAAGTACCTCAACAATTAATCAATAATGTATTTAAAAGTTATTTGGCTGATTGTTGTATATCGGCTCAGCCAGTTTATATGGGAGGCCCAGTCTACGTACAGATCACTCATTTTGAAATATTAAACTTAGTTTTCTTTTCTTTAATTTTTCATCCTCGTGTAGAAGGCTATCACGAAACACACATTTGGTTGTTCATAGCATAAAGAACATCTGATTTAATGTGAGGTAGGGAAATAATCATTTGAGTATGTGTATATAAATATGTAATTTACAACAGCTGTAAGATGCTTGAAAAGCTGGAAAATGCACCTTGAAAAGTGCTTGAATTTGACTTTGGAAAAGGTGTAAGAACCCTGTTGTTAGAAAACCACATTTATTTATTTTGTTAAACCTTGTATATTGTTTTTTTTCAACATCTCCAGGGGGTCCGCGGGGTCTTAAAAAGTATTAAAAGTTGATAAATCAATTTAGCGAAAATGAAGGCTATTAAAAAGTATGAAACGGCATTTTCCAAGACATTACATTTTGCAGCTTGTTTTCAATAAGTATATAAATGGTCCAGAGAGGTTGTGTTCCACAGTCTGCCTGAATGTAGTCATGGCGTAGGCGTGTCGTGAGATTCTGTAGTTTATTGATGGCGTCCCGTTGGGTGTGACGTCATCTGAACAGGACGTCGCTCGCTCACTGCTCGCTAGCGCGCGAAGCCCCGTTTACGCCGGTTGCTAAGCAACATCATTATGGGGAAATGCAAGTTTATGTCCAAATGGTTGGAAGATAAGGAGGAAGGACAATCAATACTGAATATAGTCAATGTGAGGTAAAGTGTGTCGCCAAGGTAACCGGTTAAAACTCAAAGTGGCGATGAGGTCTTAAAATGTATTGAAAGGGTCTTTTAAAGTCTGACATCTGACTTCAGGATTCCTGCATAGACCCTGAGTTATTCTCTCAGAGCATGTATCACAAGTAGGTAAACAAATGTTCAACAATGTAAATACTGCTTAACACCAGGGCAAACAACATTTCACACAGACAGAAGATAAAAACAGACAAACAATTAAATAAATGAATAGAAAACCTGTCAGCTAAAACAAAAATGTCAATGATAAACAAATGTCAGTACGGCAGCACCCCCCCATTGGTTTTGGCGATGGAGCCTTTTTGATGCTAACTTCTTGATTCACCTTATTTAGCTCGTTTTACAACTTTAAGGACCCTAAAAATGGAAATAAGGGCTATTCAAGTGTCCGTATTTCAGTTAATTTGGCTAGAAAATAAATAAAGGCGTGTCTTTTTCAACGTTAGTCAACTGGAATAAGTATTTTCGGCCCAATGGCGCCTCAGACCGACACAGAAGTTGTTGTACCACCTATTGGTCATTATGAAAATGAGTTTTACGCCCAGCTCACTTCCTGTTGCCTTGCAGACAAAGTGGTGCTGCTCAATCTGAAGGGTGGTGTTGTCTTTGACTCGCGCTCCACCTTTATTACGACACAAGTCTACTCTGCTGTGGAGACAATTTGGAACAGCTATTGGTCACTACGGAAAAGGAGTTGAGCAGGATGAAGATCCGGTTTGACCAAAATAACTTTGAACGCAAGCAAAACCAAACTCAAAATATTTGGGATCGATCGACCAATACAGAGACGAAACTCACTATAAATGGCGTCCAATTAGAAAGAGTATCGGAAATACAATTCCTTGGAGTAATCATAGACAAGAAATTAAGTTGGAAACCACATGTCAAAGCCAAAATATCCAAATCAATAGCAATTCTGAATAAAGATAAATACCTATTATTAAATTGAGCTTCCTTGTTTACGCTGTACTGCTCCTTCATACTTCCACACATGATGTACTGTGTGGAGGTCTGGGGGAAGACATATAAAACAAATTAGGGCTGCCTGATATTGGAAAAAAACTGATATTGCGATATGAAAAAATACAGGAATTGAAGAAAAGACAGTTTTTGTTGTCCATCCTTTCTTGAACTTTAATGCTATACAATTGGTATGTTTTTAACGATATTTAACCGGATGAAGGATTTTAGTCACGGACTTCTGGATCTTAATTTATCAGAGCAACAAGCTGAGCTAGCTCCATACATGATGTACTGTGTGGAGGTCTGGGGGAAGACATATAAAACAAATTAGGGCTGCCCGATATTGGAAAATACTGATATTGCGATATATATTTTTTTCCGTTGTGAAATGAAAAAATACAGGAATTGAAGAAAAGACAGTTTTCTTTGTCCGCACACTTTCTTGAACTTTAATGCTATAAAATGTATTGTGTGTTTTTTAAAAAATGTCTTTTTTTTTAACGATATTTAACCGGATGAAGGATTTTAGTCACGGACTTTTGGATCTTAAGTTATCAGAGCAACAAGCTGAGCTAGCTCGGTTATCCTGCTTCTGATCAAGAATGGTTGTGATTGGTGGTTTGCTGAGCATGCAGAGTCACTCACTCAAGTGCCCCTGACATGAGAGCCGAGCGAGTTTTCCTTTTGTAGCGAGCAGCGAAATAATTGTAACATGACGTGTTTCAGTTCATTTGCCTACTTAATATCGCACGTCCTAAAAAAAAAAAAAAAAAATACATTACTTATCAAACTTAAAACACTAAAACTACAAGACCTGGTTGACCATAAAACTATCCAAATTATGTTCAAAGCCATAAAATAAAGAAATGTGCGTTTCCTGCACATCCAGCCTCACTATGACTCATGTTTCAAACCTTCCTTTGTCGAGCGTTTTCCCCTCATTGCATCACGAGGCCTCTCACCGAACGCTCGATAGTGATGACTCGGCAACAGATGCTGCTAATGCACACAGTGTGAGCCGAGCGTTTATGCTGATGGAACATTAGGCTTTTGACCTACAAGCATCTATTGATTAATGCCTTTAATAAATGTTTACAGCCGCAATGTTAAGGTTGAGGCTTGTGTGAGGCACGTGTCACGTTACAACACTCTGTAGCCATTAGAAAAAGCTGTTTTACATTTAAGGAATAAGGTTGTTTGTGGTGAAACCCTTAATTAGAGAGAAGATGGATATTGATTTTCAATAAAGAGCTACTCATGATAAGCTTAGCACACAGAGTGGGGAAAGGGAAATTAGATAACGAGAAGGAAGTCCTCTCTGAGTGGGACCTTGATCACTGCTTAGGTTTGACAAACAATTATTAAATTGAGTAATTTAATTGAAATTACTACGAGGAACTTTCATTTTGGTGTTGATTTTGGCAACCCCAGTGGACAAAAGCGGTATTGTTTCCAGAATATTTTAGGTATAGAGCGGTGCTTCTCAAAGTGTGGTCCGCGGACCACTGGTGGCCCGTGATCGCCCCCTAGTGGTCCGCGGACCACTGGTGGCCCGTGATCGCCCCCTAGTGGTCCGCGGACCACTGGTGGCCCGTGATCGCCCCCTAGTGGTCCGCGGACCACTGGTGGCCCGTGATCGCCCCCTAGTGGTCCGTGAGTATATTGGTACAATTTCACATTTTAAAAATAAATATATTTAAGTTTTCCGCACGGGAATATCTCCGCAATGGAGCGAGCTTAAGTGAAACTGGGATTTTGGATATTTGTGGAGTGAGGTGGTCCGCGAGTGTTTTTTATTGGTTAAGTGGTCCTTGGTATGAACAAGTTTGAGAAACCCTGGTATAGAGGCATCAGTACTCCATTAAGAATGTTTTATTTACAGTTTATTGTCCTTTTTAAGTCATTTTAACTTTATATAACATGTAAAAAATTTCCTTTGACAGGTCACTATACTTCAAGGGCGCTATCATGCAAGGATATCATTCAGGAGTGTAGTGTTTGAACAAAGTGTCAACTATGAAGGATACATTATTAATAGTAAGACAACAAGTGCTGTGCTTCAGTATGGATCCCGAATAACTCCTTCAGTCATTTGTTAAGTGCACCAACAGAAGTGAATCAACGCACTCTGCAGTCAGCAAGATTTCCTTTTTCTTAGCAAGCTCGTCGATCCTCGGAAGACTTTAGCACTGTTGCTGAAGTGAAGGATTAGACTTCTGTGCCAACATTACCTCAGCTCCCCTGCTTTCACACGCACACCCACGCACGCACCCACGCACCCACGCACGCACGCACGCACACACACACACACACACACACACACACACTGGCTGTTTTTCTTTCTTCTGCAGAGATGTGCATTTTGTTGACCTAGCCTATTTCTCTTCTGACTCCCGACGTCATGAAGATCTTTAAACATTGCACTAGATTTCAAGAATAGCTGCAGCCTTGAAGGACACACATGTACTGTGACTGCAGTCGGTGTATTTCCTCAGGGCTTTTTTCTCAAACTGCTTTATGGGATTCAGTGAGAAAGCTGTTTGAAGAAAACATAAGGAAAGGTTTATTGTTGTGTGTTTCATGGAGGCATCTTACAACCACTCTATTTGACTTTAACCCATTTCCACCAGCTCTTATAGGTACAATAAACCGTCTGATTGATTGGTTTCTGTCTCTTTTCTATTTCCTCCCACAGAAAGAGATCCAGGCCATGAGCCAGTGCCACCACCCCAACATTGTGTCTTACTACACCTCCTTCGTGGTGAAGGATGAGCTGTGGCTGGTCATGAAGCTGCTCGGAGGTAAGTGCATTTGTCTTTCACACACTTCCCCTTGACTCCTGCCTATCAACCTCAATCGTTTTACACTTCCTGCAGCGCTGTATTCGGTCACAGTGTGTGAACGCTCGTCCTTAAAGTCATAATCAGAGGGTCCAGAGCTCTTGGCAGGCGTCCCCTCACGAGGACAGCAGGCAGAGCTGCTGCTAGTGATTGCAGGGATAGTGACAGCGCTGATCTTCATTGTGTCCCATGTGAGCTGCAGCTCTTTTCCGGCTTTAACTCGGTAGCTAATGACAGGGCAGAGGTAATAACAGCCCCGCAGGCAGCCATGTGGCAGCGCTGCAATTAACTAGTGAGAGGAGCACGAAGTGGAGGCCACCACGGAGAGGAAGAGCGCACAATGCACCCGCTGTATTGTTTTGTTCGTTATGGAGTGTTTATGGCTCTGGATAAGCCTTTAAGAGTGTTTGAGGCTGTAAGACACTTTCAGCACGAAGCGGAATGTGTCCTAAACAAAGCATTCGACAGGTTTGTGAGGTAGAGCGTCGTCTAACAATCGATGGTGTAATTCCCAGCTCCTAAAGTCAACATGTCGATGTATCCTTGGGCAAGATCCCCAAATAGTTCCCGATGGTGTGTGATTTAGTGTTGCACGGTGTACCGATGATACTTGAAAGGTACCGCGATACCCTGCCGTTAAAAACGTTACGATTCCTCCGTTTCATTAGTATCGGTAATGCGATACGATTCCTCTCAAGCACGCTCTATGTCCCTCCCCTCTCAAGCACGCTCTAAGGCCTTCCCCTCTCTCAAGCACGCTCTAAGTCCCTCCCCTCTCTCAAGCACGCTCTAAGTCCCTCCCCTCTCTCAAGCACGCTCTAAGTCCCTCCCCTCTCTCAAGCACGCTCTAAGTCCCTCCCCTCTCTCAAGCACGCTCTAAGTCCCTCCCCCCTCTCAAGCACGCTCTAAGTCCCTCCCCTCTCTCAAGCACGCTCATAGTCCCTCGCTCTAAGTCCCTCCCCTCTCTCAAGCACGCTCTAAGTCCCTCCCCGCTCTCAAGCACGCTCGAAGTCCCTCCCCCCTCTCAAGCACGCTCGAAGTCCCTCCCCCCTCTCAAGCACGCTCGAAGTCCCTCCCCCCTCTCAAGCACGCTCGAAGTCCCTCCCCCCTCTCAAGCACGCTCGAAGTCCCTCGCTCTAAGTCCCTCCCCCCTCTCAAGCACGCTCTAAGTCCCTCCCCTCTCTAGCACGCTCTAAGTCCCTCCCCTCTCTAGCACGCTCTAAGTCCCTCCCCTCTCTAGCACGCTCTAAGTCCCCCCCCTCTCTAGCACGCTCTAAGTCCCGCCCCTCTCTAGCACGCTCTAAGTCCCGCCCCTCTCTAGCACGCTCTAAGTCCCTCCCCTCTCTAGCACGCTCTAAGTCCCGCCCCTCTCTAGCACGCTCTAAGTCCCGCCCCTCTCTAGCACGCTCTAAGTCCCGCCCCTCTCTAGCACGCTCTAAGTCCCGCCCCTCTCTAGCACGCTCTAAGTCCCGCCCCTCTCTAGCACGCTCTAAGTCCCGCCCCTCTCTAGCACGCTCTAAGTCCCGCCCCTCTCAAGCACGCTCTAAGTCCCGCCCCTCTCTCAATCACGCTCTAAGTCCCTCCCCTCTCAATCACGCTCTAAGTCCCTCTCTAAGTCCCTCTCCTCTCTCAAGCACGCTCTAAGTCCCTCTCTAAGTCCCTCTCCTCTCTCAAGCACGCTCTAAGTCCCTCTCTAAGTCCCTCCCCTCTCTCAAGCACGCTCTAAGTCCCTCTCTAAGTCCCTCTCCTCTCTCAAGCACGCTCTAAGTCCCTCCCCTCTCTCAAGCACGCTCTAAGTCCCTCTCCTCTCTCAAGCACGCTCCAAGTCCCTCTCCTCTCTCAAGCACGCTCCAAGTCCCTCCCCTCTCAAGCACGCTCTAAGTCCCTCGAGAAAACGAGAAGCATGGCTGCAAGTGGGAGTGCAACTGCCGCTGCGCCTCGGCTTGTTGACGCAAAAGACGCCAGAAGCGAGATTTGGAAGTATTTGAGCAATATCTCTGACAGCGAGGGCAAGCCTACGGACACCACGAGGCCTGTCTGTGAGACATGTTTTAGATCCCTGCAAACCAAGGGAGCCAACACATCAGACTTCGCTAAGCACCCGCCGACCGGCATCCAGAGCTGTTTAAAGAATGTAAAGACAGACAGGTTAGCGAATGTGATAGATAACATAATTACATCATGCTCAGCCCATGCCCTCACATCTAAGTCAAACAAGTATAATTTATTTTGTGACAAACGAGGCAATTAATGGCAATGATAACTGTCTACTACGGCTATCTTTTATTAACTTACCAATGTGGCTAACATCTGCAAAGTACATTTTGTCAATAATTATTTATATTACTGTACTATTACATGTTAATATAAAGTTAACTATCAAAGAAATCACCTAAACCAAAGTATAAAGAAGAGAAACATGTTGTAAGAAAACACTTAACAGATAAACTACAATTGTATTGATCATGAAAATAATACAATAAAATAATCGGAATTCCAATTCTTGACTTGGTATCGAAACCAAAATGTTGGTATCGTGACAACACTAGTGTGAATGTAAGTCTCCTTAGCAGGTTGGGTCGACACCTCTTTGGGTGAATCCCGACGTGTAAATGTAAGCTGAATCAGAATTCCTTTACGAGGCCCGCAGCGGGGAAATGTACAGAAGGTAAAAAAAAAAGGCCATCAATATAAAGACTTAACAACTAACATATTTAAGTGTCGAGACATTTATACACGTTTTTGGACAATTTATAACATTCAAAACCGCTTTGAAGGATCATAAACGCTGTAAAAACGCTTTCTCAATGCAGTCCTTTTCCCATTCACAAGCAAGAACAAGCCTGATAAAAGGAATGGAGTTGTTTCATTTTGTTTTTCAGTCTCAAACACAAGCACAAGTCTACACGCACATGTTCACACCCTCTCATCATGCCCCCTGTTCACACAGCGTCCCAGTGTAACGGTTAATGCCCATGTGGCATGCCTTGCTCTCTGGGAAACCCTGGGCCCTGCAGCTGGCGGGCCGGGGGGGGCACAGAGCCCGCCATGCGACGCACGAGCAGCAGGAGCTGACACCACTTCAGACTGCCTCTCTCTCCTTCCCGTTAAACACAGGCCCTTGATGTGGAGTTTTATTGTGCAGAGTAATTAAATGATGGCCATGGCGACGTCTGCCATGGAGACAGGCTTCAAATTAGGTTTATAGACCATCGCTCCACGGGGCAGAGCATACCGTCAGGCACCCTGTCTTTGTCCTCTGCTATCGAAACGCTGTTAACAGTTGATCTGACAAAGCTGTGGCGTGTTTTGATACCCGTAGCGTTCGTATGTAAAGTGCTCTGACGGAGCAGCATTCCTGCAGTACAGGTGTCGCTCCTTTGAGAGGAGAATGCTGTCGGACTACGTGAGCTCCGTTTATGCAGAATAATTGCAGACATTTCTAAATAACTTCAACGTGTGTCTTGGCTGCCGCGATGCAACCCATACTGACGGCATGCTACATTTGCGATAGTGTTTCCGAGCGGTCCGCTTTCGGTATGCCGCTGCGGTTTTATTGGCTTGTGGCACTTAGAGAAGGTATGTCACGCATGTTGCACTGGCAGATGCCTGGCAGCGTGATACTGAACCCCAGAGTGCACTGCAGCAGTTGCCAGGGCGTGTGTGGGAAGATACTGGAGTAGCAAAGCTTAATTAAGAACACAAAACACTTTATTGTTAAGTAAATAATGTTGTACGGAAAGATAACACAGTATGCATGAACATATTTACGTACATACATGTGCCGCCTCATATTTAGCAGGACAGCAGACACAGAATAAAACATAGATTTTAGACCGATGCATTTTGTCCGAAGCCTCGAGGATGTTCTGTTGACTTTTTCAGGCTTTTTCTATTCTCCATGCACCTTTTCGAGCAGTGGAAGAAGTTGTGCTGGAACTCCCCGTGGCATCTAGGAAAAAAGTTTGCAAACAGGAAAGTAAAAAAGATACTCAATGACAGTAGTGGAAGTATGACTGCAACTCGACTACCACTGAGAGTCCTTCCTTCATCTTTGACACTGCTGTACCCTTGAACCTAGGGCTGCTCAATTAATCGCAATTACGATTATGGCTTGTAACGATTATGAAAAAAACGTCATCGAAATAATTTTTGTATTGGTTTTTCAGTTGAAATATACTTAAAGTAATCAACTGTCAAAAACATAGTGTTCCAATAAATTGATGTTTTCAAAGTAAATGGATAATCGTTTTTCATAATCAATTATTGACCCAAATAATCGAGATTAGGATTTTTGCCATAATCGAGCTGCTCTACTTGAACCCCCTTTTACAAAGAGGAAGTTAAAGGGAAAGCCTCGTAGATACAAGTCTCATTTGTGGACTTGTGTATCTTCGTAAAACCGAATCAAGGCCAAAACCTTTAGAGTTCTATTTCGTCCCTACTGACCGCCAGAGGCGGTGCTTTAGCACTGGATATGTCCATCGCGCGCATGCGCAGCTCGAGTACCAATAACAACAAAGTCACCTGTGACCCACGTGACACCGGCTACATCAGCCGGTGTCGACAGAGGATCTGTTCCTTTTCATCTTCTCGCTGCGCGAGAGTACCTTGGCTACATTTTTTGTAGCCTACAGCGTTCGTTCGTTCGTTCGTTCGGAACATTTGTTAAGGATTCTCTGCAAACAGCTGGCTGCGTGTAGCTTCGCGACTCATCCAGTCGGGGCCGCGGGATTACCCGTCCTCCAGGAGCTGCGGCTGGCTGCGCAGAGACTTCGTTCGGACAGGTTGGTGTCGGCTTGGTTGGCGACGGCAGTGTTTCTACTCCCTCTCCCAGCCTAGTTGTCCTGATTTCTGTCTGTTTGCTGAGTCTTTTGGTGACGGAGGTGTTTTCGCTCCCTCTCCCAGGAGTATTGCTGTGCTTTTGTACTGTTTTGGCCGCGGCGCTGAGCCAAACGTCATTAGCATTGAGCTAAACCTCATTAGCATTGAGCTAAACTTCATTAGCATTGAGCTAAACTTCATTAGCATTGAGCTAAACTTCATTGGCATTGAGCTGTACTGGCTAGTTAGCAGTAGCGGCTGCAGTAGCGGCTGCAGCCACTCGGCTGACGCCGGGTTGAGCACCGGAGTTTCCCGTGCTGTTCTTTTTTCTTTAGCTACAGCTGGCATTCGCCTTTGATTTAACGCTAACGTTGCCGTGTTTATCCTGTTAAACAAGTAGCTGGTGAAGTCTGTGTTCCCACACCCGCTCCCGGTTACGCTGCATCTGGCGTTCGTCTTCAGTTTAACCAGTGAAGGCAGTGTTTGCGCCCCCGCTCCTGGTAGGCGCTAAACGGCCTGGTTTTTTCCGTTAAGCAGGTAGCTGGTGAAGGCTGTGCTCCCGCACCCGCTCCCGGTTACGCTGCGTCTGGCATTCGTCTTTAAATTAACCAGTGAAGGCAGTGTTCTCGCCCCCGCTCCTGGTAGACGCTAAACTGCCTGGTGTTTTCTGTTAAGCAGGTAGCTGGTGAAGGCTGTGTTCCCGCACCCGCTCCCGGTTACACTGCATCTGGCATTTGTCTGTAAATTAACCAGTGAAGGCAGTGTTCTCGCCCCCGCTCCTGGTAGACGCTAAACTGCCTTGTGTTTTCTGTTTAGCAGGTAGCTGGTGAAGGCTGTGTTCCCGCACCCGCTCCCGGTTACGCTGCATCTGGCATTTGTCTGTATATTAACCAGTGAAGGCAGTGTTCTCGCCCCCGCTCCTGGTAGACGCTAACTGCCTTGTGTTTTGGTTTAAGCAGGTAGCTGGTGAAGGCTGCGTTCCCGCACCCGCTCCCGGTTACGCTGCATCTGGCACTCGCCTCGGCTCAGCCAGTGAAGGGCAGGTAGCTGGTGAAGGCTGTGTTCCCGCACCCGCTCCCGGCTTCTCTGCATCTGGCTACCTACAGAATGGCTCATTCATGTAGCGCCTGTATGGCTTCTCTCGAGCCCGAGGACGGCCACGACCATCCATCTAAGGGAAGCTCTCACAGTAGGGGCCTGCATGAACTGTAGCTGCATGCCCCGGGCACTCAGAGTGGCTAGAATCACTGAGGTGGAACGTCTGGCGGCAGCCAACGGACACCTCTCTTGGTCACATCCTCCCCCAGATCAGTTCGACCGTCCCTGGCGACTTGAGGGAGCGATGGCCATGGGTGCACCCCCCAATAAGAGGACTAGGAACAGGCTGTCCTCTAAAGTGGATCAGCTAGCTACCGACATGGACACGATGAAGTCGCTCCTCGTGGCCCTTCAGCCGGGGCCCGGTATAGGGGCTGCTAGCGGGCCGCCTGCCCCTCCTTCGGTTGCTGCCCCTCCTTCGGTTGCCGCCCCTCCTTCGGTTGCCGCACCTCTGTACGAGGATGCCTTGTCGCTAGCGGCTTCGGCTAACCTCTTCAATGAAGAGACGGAGGACGAGGTCCCGCTCGAGGAGTTTTCCCTCTCCTCTGCTCAGGGGTCTCTGCAGGACGGGGAGGACGGCTCCATGGCGGCCATCATTCGTACAGCCTTGGCGCACCTGCAGATTCCGGTTCCGCAGGCCAACTTGGCTCCGGCTAGTGCCTTCTTCAGGCGTAACCCAGCCCGTGTCCCCCTCACCGTTCCTCCTTCAGAGGAGTACCTGAGGGAGCTCCAGGCATGCTGGAGGGACACCAGGGCCTTTAGCCGCACTGGTTCCGATGCCCGGACCTTGGCTGCCATGCAGGACCCGGCGAGGGCGGGGCTGGGTGGCATGCCACCCATTGAGCCTGCCATCGCCTCCCTGATTCTGGCTCCTGACGAGGCTTTAAGGCCTGAGGTCAGGTGCCCTCAGCCTCAGTGCAGGGTCACGGATGGGCTGCTCTGTAGGGCCTACGACGCAGCGGCACGCATGGGTCGTATCGGGAACTCCCTCTCCCATCTAATGCTGGCCGTCTCTGCCTCGCTGCAGCAGGCTCCGGCCGAGCCTTCTTTGCTGGGCCTCAGCGATGCATCACTGCAGGCCTTTGCCCTAATGACTAGGGAATTGGGAGGAGTTATGTCTTTTCTGGTACAGACTCGTCGCCAGGTTTGGCTGGCACAGTCACCACTGACGGAGACATGTAGGAGAGTCCTACGTAGCGTGCCAGTCGAGCCAGGGGAGCTGTTTGGGTCAGCTGCCCTGGAGACACTGGAGCGCGCTGCCCAAGCGAGGCAGACCAGGCAGCAGCTCTCGGGTCTTCGCAGTCCCGCGGCCGCTCCCGGCAGGCCCAGGGGCCGCTCTAGCAGCCGCGCTCAGCCACCGGCTTACTGGGGTGGTCGGCAGAGTTCCCAGCGGCCCACTCAACTGGCCAATGACTTTCGTGCCCCAGGTCGCCTGGCTTCCAGGCGGCCTCGCGCTTCAGAGCCTTACCGGCGCCCCCCGAGGGGCTCCAGGGGCCGGGGGGCTAGGCCCTGAAGTCCCGGGGCCGGTCGTCGGCTGTTTTTCCCAGCAGCAGCTCAGCTACTGGGCTGCCTGTATTTCCGACCCCTGGGTGGTTTCCACACTAACCCGGGGCTACGAGTTGCAGTTCCGACGCCGGCCCCTAGCCTTCGGCCGGGTCAGAATGACAGTTGTCAAGGACCCGGCGAAGGCCTTAGCGCTAGCCCAAGAGTTGTCCGTCCTCTTGGCCAAAGGCGCAATCGAGCCAGTGGACCCCCTGCGTCAGAGCGGGGGGTTCTACTCGACGTACTTTCTTGTGAGCAAGAAAGTTGGCGGATTCCGTCCAGTTCTGGACCTCAGAGGAATCAACAGATTCCTGAGGGTACTACCCTTCCATATGCTAACCACAGCAGACACCCTTCGTGTTGTCACACAGGGGGAGTGGTTCACAACCGTGGACTTGAGGGACGCCTACTTCCACGTGCCAATTGCATCCCATCGCCGGAGATTCTTGAGGTTCGCCTTTCAGGGTCGACATTATCAGTTTCGGGTGCTTCCCTTTGGTCTCTCCCTCTCCCCAAGGGTGTTCACCAGGGTTGTTGCGGCAGCGCTCGCTCCCCTGCAGGCACAGGGCATGAAGGTCCTGCCATACCTGGACGACTGGCTGGTTTGCGCGCCGTCCCGGGCCCAAGGGGCCCAGGATACGGCGCGCCTCTCATCCCACGTTGCCCGGTTGGGCCTGACAGTGAACACCGGGAAGAGTTGCCTGGACCCTTCCCAGCAGGTCACTTATCTGGGGATGGTCCTAGATTCGGTCACCATGAGGGCCTACTTGACACCTCGTCGTGTGGACGACATTTCCCACCATCTTCGCATCTTCAGACTAGGCAAGAGGGTGCCTTACATACAGTTCCTCCGGCTCTTAGGCAGACTGACAGCTGCCTCAGCCGTCGTGCCCTTGGGCCTGTTGTCACTGCGCCCCATGCAGATGTGGCTGAACAGCCGTCACTTGGATGCCAAGCGGCACAGGCACAAGAGAGTCAGGGTGTCTCAGCGGTGCCTCCACTCTATGTCCCGCTGGAGGGACAGGGCCTATCTCCTGAGGGGTGTGCCCATGGGCACCATCCCATCCCGCCGGGAGACTGTCACTGTGGATGCGTGTCTCTCGGGGTGGGGTGCGGTGTGGCAGGGCAGGACTGTGCAGGGTCAGTGGTCTGCCCAGGAAGGTGCACGCCATATCAATGTGCTGGAGCTTCGAGCGGTGTTGCTCGCACTCATGCACTTTTTACCCCAACTGGCGGGCAGGCATGTGCTCGTTCGTTCGGACAACATGTCCGCAGTTGCCCAAATCAACCACCAGGGGGGCGCCAGGTCCGCACAGCTGCTCCGCGTTTCGCAGAGCCTCTTGCCTTGGGCGCTCCCCCGCCTCACCAGTCTGCGGGCAGTTTTTCTGCCAGGGGACTTGAATCAGGTCGCAGATTTCCTCTCACGGCGCAAGCCTCCACCGGGGGAGTGGAGGCTTCACCCGGAGGTGGTGGAGATAATTTGGAGCCTCTTCGGCAGGGCCGAGGTGGACCTCTTTGCCTCGGAAGAGTCGAGGCACTGCCCCCTCTGGTTCTCCTGGTCGGAGGTGACCAGCCCATTGGGTCAGGATGCCCTGGCGCACGAATGGCCGGACACTCTCCTGTATGCCTTCCCGCCGTTGCCTCTGATACTTCAGACGCTTCAGAGGGTCCTTACCCAGGGGCACAGGCTCCTTCTAGTCGCCCCCCGCTGGCCGGGGAGAGTCTGGTTCCCACTGCTACGCAGTCTCTGCGGCAGCCCACCGTGGCGTCTCCCCGACAGGAAGGACCTCCTGTCACAGCTCAAGGGTCAGATCTGGCATCCCGACCCTCGCCGCCTTCAGCTCTGGGTTTGGTCTCTGCAGGGCCCAACCCACTGTTGAGCGGTGTCACGGCATCTGTCAGGGAAACTATCCTGAATGCCAGAGCTCCATCCACTCGGGCACAGTATGAGTGCAAATGGAGGCTCTTCTCCCACTGGTGTGTGAGTAAGGCTGAGAATCCGGGACATTGCTCCGTGGCCACCATTTTAGAGTTTCTGCAGTCCCTTCTGGATAGTGGACGTTCTCACTCCACTTTGAAGGTGTATACGGCTGCTATCTCTGCCCGACATGTCGGAGTCGATGGCGCCACAGTGGGGCGCCACAGGTTGGTGTCCCTCTTTCTAAGAGGGGCTCTACGGCAGCGCCCCCCTAGCACCCCAAGGGCCCCGGCTTGGGACCTGCCCCTAGTGTTGGATGCACTATCATCTCCTCCCTTCGAACCCTTGGCCCAGGTCGGGCTTAAATGGCTGTCCCTGAAGGCAGCATTTCTGCTTGCCATAACCTCAGGGAAGCGAGTCGGAGAGCTTCATGCCCTCTCCGTAAGCAGTACATGCCTGAGGTGGAACTCCGATGGCTCGGGTGTCACCCTCTGGCCGAATGTGGCGTTCTTGCCCAAGGTGCTTCCACTAGCCCACTCCAATCGGCCTATCCAGCTGGCACGCTTTAACATTCCACAGGAGAACGGCACACCTGAGTTGCTGTGCCCTGTGCGTGCCCATATTGATGCTACGGCCTGTATACGACAGTCAGAGCAGCTCTTCGTTTGCCATGGCGGCACTAGGAAGGGTCGTGCTCTCTCGAAGCAGCGGCTGTCCCACTGGGTGGTGGATACCATCACATGTGCCTATGGGGCCATTGGCCGCCCCCCGCCATCAGGGGCCAGATGCCACTCTACAAGAGGCGTCTCAACATCGTGGGCTGCCCTAAGAGGGGTGCCCCTGGAGACCATCTGCGCCGCGGCGTCATGGGCGTCTTCTGGCACATTCTCCAGGTTCTACCGGGTCAATGTCGCCACTCCTCACCCCCTGGGGGTGGTCTTGTGGCCAAGCTGCGCTGCTTCCAACTAGGTGAGTAAGTGCTTGGATTCTTCATGACATGGTTGGTATAGGTCATCCAGTGCTAAAGCACCGCCTCTGGCGGTCAGTAGGGACGAAATATAACGATAGTTACGGCTGTAACTACGGTTCTATGAGTCCCGGATGACCGCCAGAGTTTCCTGTCACTCAGAATTCTTGTGTGCTCGCGAGAAGATTCTGGGAACAGATCCTCTGTCGACACTGGCTGATGTAGCCGGTGTCACGTGGGTCACAGGTGACTTTGTTGTTATTGGTACTCGAGCTGCGCATGCGCGCGATGGACATATCCAGTGCTAAAGCACCGCCTCTGGCGGTCATCCGGGACTCAGAACCGTAGTTACAGCCGTAACTATCGTTTTTTGCTGTAGGTAGGTGCACTGCTTTTCAAGAAATTCCTGTTCCGATTGTGACATGAGAACAACCGTTTCATTAGAGCGAGGCATAGCATGTCACTGACTGAATACTCTCTGACAGGCAGCCTCTGCTCCCCACGGAGACAGAATATGAGTCCGCCAAAGCAAGCCAGTGTAATGTGTTCCCTCTCTGGCTGACTTCACTGCCGCCCGGCTCAATTAAAGACCACGCCATTCAAGGCATTATTGACTGTTTCAATTTAGCATTTGAAAGGACTTGGTGGAGTTTGGAGCCAGTGGATTTGTCACGTCATGATGTCACCTTATAGAGAGGCGAAGTCGCTCCCTTTCCTCCATGGGACCTTATTTCAGAAAAAGTATGTATTGAAGTCAATGGAGAGAGAAAACTTATCTTTCGATCCCGTTTGAATTGTGCCACGAGTTACACACATGATGTTTGTCAATTTAAAAGATAATTTTTTTTGCAAGAACGAGGCGGAAAGTATTAAACGAGGTGAAAATCACTCCAAGTCTGGGCGCGTTGAGAGCTGTGCACACACAAGGGGAGTGAGTCGGTTCCTAAGAGCCAGCATGCGGGACCGGGACTCTGGGATTTGTAGTCTTTCTAGTTGCGTATTTTGCATAGTCTTATATTTCAACAGTTTTACGATAAACTGTGACTTTTTTGACTTGGAAATTATTTGTTAAGATTGACAAACATCATGTGTGGAATTCGTGGCACAATTCAAACGGGATCGAAAGATAAGTTTTCTCTCTCCATTGACTTCAATGCAGACTTTTTCCGAAATAAGGTCCCATGGGTCGGAAGTAGATGGGCGGGACTTCGCCTCTCTATACTAATGCCAGGAGGCTGACAAAGAGCTGTGATTGGGACTCAAATACCGTACTTTTCGGACAATAAAGCGCACCTGCATATAAGCCGCAGCAGCTACATTGTCCGTCTGTCTTGCTCTCGTTCTGTCTCTCGGTTCCACTTTTACTTTGGCGCGCTACCTGTCTCACTCTTTTCCGGCCTCCAGCTTTTCCTGCTGGAGCCCGCCGCTTAAAGGTGGCGGGCGCGGACCGGTCATAGAGCCCATAGAGTTAAAGGTGGTTAATTTTACCTGTAAAATCCATAGATTTAGGAGGTTCCCTAGTGGCCGTTAGCCGTACAAAAACAATGGGGGAAAAAGTCGCGGCTTATAGTCCGAAAAGTACGGTACTTCCGTTTGGTTTCCTAGAAATCAGTTTTCTCGGGGCATTTTTAGTCTTTTATTCCTCTCTTCTACGCCCTCCACCTATGCCTCTCCCATGCCTCACCCTCCCACTCCCCTTTCCAGCTTCTGCTTGGCATTCCCCATCGGCCTTTAGCACAGTTGGCGCCAGCTTTGATCTCCCTCGTCTGCTTTCGCCTCCTCCCTCCTTACCCCCTTTTTTTTACTCTCTCATCCTCTCCCTCGGTCTCAAAGCTCCGGCTCTGACCAGGAGAACGGAAAAGACTAAGTGGGATTTCTCTGGATGAAGTGAGAGTTAAATGGAATGGCTTTACACCTTCACAGTTTGGGTTAGAAATCCAGAAAGAGACGGAGGATTTGATTTAATCCGGCTTGAAACCGAACTGAGGATTTGGCTTTTCCCTAAGTTTTTATTCTCTCCTCTTTCAAGACTTCCTTTATCCCCTGTGGTTCGTATAACTGTTCCTCTTACGGGTTTGGATAGGCCGCATACAAACCAGGCCAACAGGTGTCATTTATCTTTTTCCCATGCATAATAAACCTTTGGGTTGTGGAGCTGTCGGCGCGTTGGAGCCGCCTAATGGAGCGTGGAGAATTCAATCAGATGGACTTGAAAGAGGCTGACATTTAATGATCCTCCAAAGCCTGAACCACGCTGTGCGTGCACTTAGAAACATTTTCTCCAATCGGTGCCAACAGCAATTTAAGTTTGTTTGGCACCTCCCCTGCTAGCTTGCACCTAGTGGGGTTTTTGCTCTTTCCATGGAAGCAAAGTCAAAGCTGAGCTGTTTCACTATCATCACGTGAATACAGCTTTAGGGTAGGGCTGCTCGATTATGGCAAAAACCATAATCTCGATTATTTGGGTCAATAATTGTAAATGCGATTATTCATCGACTTTGAAAACATCCATTTATTGGAGAATGTGAACAGTATGTTTTTAACAGTTGATTACCCTGAACTTTACGTATAACTCAACGAGAAAAAAAAGTATTTATAATGATACAAAAATAATCGTTTTATTTCGATTACGTTGTTTTCGTAATCGTTGCAAGCCATAATCGTAATCGCGATTAAAATACGATTAAAATACGATTAATTGAGCAGCCCTACTTTAGGGTAAGGCGTTAGGGTCTGTTCCTTAATACCTACATGTGTTCTTTACCCAAAAGTCCCATTCTTCAGTGCTTCACTCTCAAAATGTACAACACTTCTTAATTTCTAAGAACAGTTTGTAATTTCTAATATCATAGCAGGTGTGTTGTAACATTTTAACACACACACCTGTACTTACTGCCTCCAGCCTGTCAGTCTGTAACCAGGGCAGAGGAAACGGTGACACCTTTGCATTCGTTGTTCCAAAGCAACCAAACGAATGATCACTTTCGGCTTCAACGTTTGTCCCCCGTTGGTTTAAGTTAGTCAGTGACCAGCCATACTATCCGCAGAGACATTATTTAATCGTCTCAACTAATTCTAGCAATTCCCAATGTGTCTTTTATTTCTTTTTCAATAAACAGGGTTGCAGTCGAGTAAGCAGCGATAGGTTCCTGCACATTAGCTTAATCGTCTCTCGCGTGTATTCAAACCTTTAATTTGTTGCCTCATTAGGACTACATCTCCCCCTTCCCTCAGCACCCTCTCCATTGTCCCCTCCTCTCCTCCCTCGTGCCATTTCCCAAAACGCGATGAGAATCAGTCTGAGTGCAGAAGCTTTGAGAGAGGAGAGAAAAGGTCTAGCTTTCCTCAATGAGACGTTCCTCTCACACGCTCTCTATCTCTGCGCTCAGACACACTGCCTTTCCAAATCCGTCCTCTCTTTGAAAGGGTTGCACCGTCACTGCTAACGAACCCGATGAACCCACCGTCTCCCCCCCCCCCCTCCTCTCTCGCTCTGCCTCACTCTCTGCCATAACGCCGTCTACTCTCAGGTGGCTCGTCTCTCCCTCAGCCTGGCACCGACGCTGAGACGCAATCAATTGTGTGGTGTGTGTGGTGGTGTGTGTGTGTGTGTGTGTGTGTGTGTGTGTGTGTGTGTGTGTGTGTGTGTGTGTGTGTGTGTGTGTGTGTGTGTGTGTGTGTGTGTGTGTGTGTGTGTGTGTGTGTGTGTGTGTGTGTGTGTGTGTGTGTGTGTGTGTGTGTGTGTGTGTGTGTGTGTGTGTGTGTGTGTGTGTGTGTGTGTGTGTGTGTGTGTGTGTGTGTGTGTGTGTGTGTGTGTGTGTGGTGTGTGTGTGTGTGTGTGTGTGTGTGTGTGTGTGTGTGTGGGGGATCTTTTCACTGCACTGCTTTGTCCTCCAGTGTCGCCCAATTTTCTAATGCAAATAAGGAAGCTCTTTTTTAAAGACGCATATTTGTTCTGTGGTACAAAAGAGATCGCGCACTGGTCGACTTGTGACCTTAATTGTCCAGCATATAGAGTGGCGCCGTAATGAGTCCTTAAACCCGGAGATTAGCTTTTTACCATTTCCTGTTCCCTCGTCTCAGTCAGTTACGTGAAGGTGTTTGTCTGAAATAAGAACTCGAGATGGAGAGATTTTCACATTCTGTTCTACGACATGAAATACAACAGTAAATACCCCACGCTTGAATATCCACAGCTTCTATGATATATATATAACCGCAGCTTTAATTACGAAGTCATGTGACTCTGTAGTTGGTTTACAGCATCACGCCTTTTATTTCTGCAGAAGTGGTGTTAAAGGTGGGGTAGGTGAGTTTCAGAAAACGGCTCGAGATACACTTTTTGTTATATTCCATGGAATGCTCTTAACATCCCGATAGCAATGAATATCTGAAGTGCTTTGACAAAAAATCTGTAGAAGCCGTAATACTGTAAAAAGTACAACCAATCGCGTTCATGTGTGTTGGAGGAGGGGCTCTGTAAGGAAGTGGCAGATTTTCTCCGGTTGTGTATTTTCAAATTCTAGCGATCTCGAGCCGGTTTCTCAAACTTACCTACCCCACCTTTAATACGTGGAGATTATCCTGCTTAAAAAACATGTCAATTACACGTGATGGCCACAGAGATATGTCATCACTGCACCAGGAATCTATTAAATAAGATTCACATACAGTGTACGATGTGGAGAACTCAGTCAGGCTGTAATGATGCTGTCGACATGACTCTGACGGCAGCCATGCTAATTTTAACTGGGTAAATATTCTGACTTCCAGCTGTGCGCTCGGTGGAAAGCCTGAAAGAAAAATCCTAATTTAGAGTCAATGGCCTGAACAAAATGTCCCCTAATGACATCCTAAATTCAGGGCTTGTCACTAACACTTAGACGGTTGATTTTCTAGACACTTTTAATATCATGGAAAGCACAACATTTATACGTTGTTACCCTAGTCTAAGGAATGTAAGTTGTGATTTCTCTTTTTGCCCTCGCCACACTGAAAGGTCCTGCTGATAGTGATGGTTGAAGAATTTTGTCTTAGCCGCTAAATCGTTTTTCCCTTCAGTAAAATCCATCTAACTGGAGCTGGAGAAAGGGCCTTTGTGTACCCACAATCTAATTTACCCAAACCATGTGAGATTAAACATGAATCATCTGAATGTCCAGCAGGAAGCTTGTGTTTTCATAAATAAGCTTTATTTTAGAGTAGGCTTAGCAAACGAAAGAAGCCTGAGGCGACTTCTCATTGATGCTCATCACATGAGACCAGAAGCATCATCTACCCAGCCTGTTCCCGGACAGTTAGAGGTCCCCTATTCTACTGTCTCATCAATATATCACAGGTCTCAGATATATACAAGCATGTCTCTGATTGGCTGAAACACCAAACAGATCATTGCAGCATTACCCATAATCCCCTCTGTTTCAGCCCTGTTTCCAAAGCGCTGATTCTCTGTCTGTTACTTTAGATGAAAGTAAGGAGCCCCTCCCCACGCCCCTCTGAGAGACATTTGGTTACAAAGAACTCAATGGAGCTCTAGAGGAGATTCAGGTGATAAGGGGGGGGGGGTTACCTTGGTTGCTGATTGGCTAATGGTTACACAAGACAACACATCGTTATGACATCATAAAGTGGCCAAAATCTGATCAGCTCATTTTCAGACAGGTTTTTATAGAAATGGATAAAAAAGAGAGAAAATCTTTGTTCCTGAAACTTTCAGAGTCTCTTTCCACAGAGGGGACACATGTTGATGAAGAAGAGGGGACACATGTTGATGTAGAAGAGACATGAAGAAGAGGGGACACATGTTGATGTAGAAGAGACATGAAGAAGAGGGGACACATGTTGATGTAGAAGAGACATGAAGAAGAGGGGACACATGTTGATGTAGAAGAGACATGAAGAAGAGGGGACACATGTTGATGTAGAAGAGACATGAAGAAGAGGGGACACATGTTGATGTAGAAGAGACATGAAGAAGAGGGGACACATGTTGATGTAGAAGAGACATGGAGAAGAGGGGACACATGTTGATGTAGAAGAGATATGGAGAAGAGGGGACACATGTTGATGTAGAAGAGACATGAAGAAGAGGGGACACATGTTGATGTAGAAGAGACATGAAGAAGAGGGGACACATGTTGATGTAGAAGAGACATGTGAAAGTGGATTCTGCATAATAGGTGACCTTTAAAGAAACACGGTTATTTATTTTATGAATCTCTTTCTTGTGGTTATTCTCCAGGCTCCGTTCTGGACGTGATAAAGCACATCATCTCGCGGGGCGAACACAAGTCGGGCGTCCTGGACGAGGCCAGCATCGCCACGGTGCTGAAGGAGGTTCTGGAGGGTCTGGAGTACCTGCACAAGAACGGGCAGGTCCACAGGTAACAAAACACACGGCCCGCACGTTGCCACGGTAATAAAAACCAACACTGGACTTTCTGTTGACGCTAAACTAAAGCAGAGGCTGTGCCAGACCTCACCTTGGGGTGTTATGGAGCTGAAACGGTCTCTTCTCTGGTGAGCCACTTAAAAACGTCGTAATAATAATATTGTGGCTCCCACCTTGACTATATGGGACGAGAGGAATCGTTTTTTTTATTTGCGTTTGTGTTGCTTTGCTTCTCAAGCACAGAGGCTGATTTTCTGGCAAAACCATAGTTGGATGTTTTCTGGATACAGATTTCCTTTTATTATTACAATTATTACAATTATTAAAAATTATTAAAATTATATGTGTATGTCTCTTAAATGTCCACTATGTTTGTATATTATGTACATGTATGCGGAACTGCTGGACGGAGCCCAGAACAATTGTCCTTTCGGGGACAATAAAGTATATCGTATCGTATCGTATTACCGTGTAAACATTTAAACATGTTATTGGACGAGTAAACCACTAATGCAAACTCTCATGGTGCTCGTAGTTGTACTTTTTACCATAACTGGGTGGGATTTTCACGGCGGCCATGGCCGTCGTAGCCCCTCGGTCTGGCCGTTATGCCCCTCACACTGTTAACATCTCGAAGTTGCTTTAAAAGCGTCAGAACAGCATTATGCTGCGTTCACAACGGACGCGATGCGAATATTCTCATCGCTCTAACCGCTGGAGTTTCACCGCGGCTGTCAGCTGTCATTCAAACGGGACGCGCTGGAGAGGAGGCGGGGCTTATAACCATGTAAATACTGTGGTGGAAACCAACGACAAAATTAAGCTATTTTACCGTGATTTAATTGTAATACACGTTTCAAAATGATGCCGAAGTAACAAAATACTGATAACGGTTAGTAAAAAACATGCTTTGACAAGTGTGCAGACAAGAAGGCGGGAGAAAAACCTTTTAAAATGCGTGTTTTCTGAATGGAGATCGGATCGATCAGGCTAAACTAATGTTGTAGCTGCTCCAAACTCCAACTCACAACAAGGAGTTGATTAAGAGACTCTCGTACACACACACACACACACACACACACACACACACACACACACACACACACACACACACACACACACACACACACACACACACACACACACACACACACACACACACACACACACACACACAGCCTTTTGCATTTCAAAGTATTGCTTGTTCATACAGTTGAATGTTGGAGCTTCACGGTGCACTGCTGAATGATGTATGTGCAGAGTTGGACCCTTGAAGGCTGTTTCTTCTGCTCTGAAATGGAATTGTGTGTGTGTGTGTGTGGGGGGGGGGCAGCAACTTCCAATAGGAGTCATTTGGGGGGGCTCTTGGGAAAAAAGGTTGGGAACCCCTGCTATAGATAGTATAAGTAGAGACGTATGGAATTACACTGTTTCAATTACTGTGTTAATTAAACGGATAATACCTCCGCTGCAGCATTACAGTATCACGTTCAGCTTAATGTGACGGGGTCAGAGTCAAACCTGCCGTCTGATCCCTGCCCCGTGGAAAGAGACATTAATAGAAAAAGCATTTATCACTTCTGCTCTGAGGGGTGGCGTGTGAAAGAGGTATTCCCTCTGCACTGAGAATCATTGACGTCGGTGTCTGCTAATGTAGATATGGATGTGTAATCTGGATCATATGGGGAGGGGGTGATTGTGATTTGATTTTCGGATGTGTAAAACAATAATACAAAAATGTAAGCAGTGTCAAATTAATATACAAAAATATTACTGATTCTAAATTATATATAAACAAATAATCTACTGACTCACACATCCGAAAAGGGGTGGGAAGAAGATTACACTTATTTAATCCCCCCCTTCGCCCAAAACTCAATTCTTAACATATATATATTTTTCTTCTTTTCTTAAAGAAATACATTTGTTATTGAGAAACAAAAACTTGTATCTTGTTAAAAGCATGTCCTTATACCTGTTTTTAAACCGTTTTACGTTAGGACATCCCTTGGTGAGACTTAACGAGGGGGGAGAAAGTCACATGACTGCTCCATCCCGCAGAAAAGCAATTAGAGCCTCGCAGCCGAACTGTAGCCTCGACCGGAGACATTTACCACCCGAGAGAGAAGTGCTCCACCTCCACATTCACAGAGACACGTGTCCTCTAAGCAGAGAGGGCAACACATCCTTTCCTCAAGTAGAAGTACAGATACTCGTGTTTCAAAATACTCTGGTGAAAGTAGAAGTACTGACTAAACTTCTTTACTCAAGTGAAAGTAAAGAGGCTTTGAAATGTACTTCAGTAAAAAGTACCCATAGCTAGCAGCTGTTTTAAAGAGTACCTGACCTCCCTTTATATCAATAGAACAATAATGTCATTGTTAGCTAATGAATGTTTCCATGCTGAACAACGGCAACATGACAACGTTTCCATTGGTCCCTCTTCTTTAGAGAAGACCAGGAAGTGATGGATACACGGATCGTGTTCCAACCAATAGGCACGCAGTGACTCTAAAGAATAATGATCACGCCCCAACACACATTCAGACTAAAGGAACCAGCTGTTTGGGAAATGAGAGAAGTAGAAAGTACAGGTATTTGAGTTCAACATGAGAGAAGTAGAAAGTACAGGTATTTGAGTTCAACATGTAAGAAGTAGAAAGTACAGGTATTTGAGTTCAACATGTAAGAAGTAGAAAGTACAGGTATTTGAGTTCAACATGTGAGAAGTAGAAAGTACAGGTATTTGTGTTCAACATGTAAGAAGTAGAAAGTACAGGTATTTGAGTTCAACATGTAAGAAGTAGAAAGTACAGGTATTTGAGTTCAACATGTGAGAAGTAGAAAGTACAGGTATTTGTGTTCAACATGTGAGAAGTAGAAAGTACAGGTATTTGTGTTCAACATGTGAGAAGTAGAAAGTACAGGTATTTGTGTTCAACATGTAAGAAGTAGAAAGTACAGGTATTTGAGTTCAACATGTAAGAAGTAGAAAGTACAGGTATTTGTGTTCAACATGTGAGAAGTAGAAAGTACAGGTATTTGTGTTCAACATGTAAGAAGTAGAAAGTACAGGTATTTGTGTTCAACATGTGAGAAGTAGAAAGTACAGGTATTTGTGTTCAACATGTGAGAAGTAGAAAGTACAGGTATTTGTGTTCAACATGTAAGAAGTAGAAAGTACAGGTATTTGTGTTCAACATGTAAGAAGTAGAAAGTACAGGTATTTGAGTTCAACATGTAAGAAGTAGAAAGTACAGGTATTTGTGTTCAACATGTAAGAAGTAGAAAGTACAGGTATTTGTGTTCAACATGTAAGAAGTAGAAAGTACAGGTATTTGTGTTCAACATGTAAGAAGTAGAAAGTACAGGTATTTGAGTTCAACATGAGAGAAGTAGAAAGTACAGGTATTTGAGTTCAACATGTAAGAAGTAGAAAGTACAGGTATTTGAGTTCAACATGAGAGAAGTAGAAAGTACAGGTATTTGAGTTCAACATGTAAGAAGTAGAAAGTACAGGTATTTGAGTTCAACATGTAAGAAGTAGAAAGTACAGGTATTTGAGTTCAACATGTAAGAAGTAGAAAGTACAGGTATTTGAGTTCAACATGTGAGAAGTAGAAAGTACAGGTATTTGGGTTCAACATGTAAGAAGTAGAAAGTACAGGTATTTGAGTTCAACATGTGAGAAGTAGAAAGTACAGGTATGTGTGTTCAACATGTAAGAAGTAAGTGATGTGTGTCTGCTATGGGAAAACCAAAATGTTGCGTAAATCGAACTACAATGAAAACAGCAGGTAATCATGGCTGATACTTAGAGACTTGTTGGTCATTTCGCTCCGTAAGAATCCTCCTGAGCAACCTAGATTTCGCCAGACGAATCAGAGGAAATCCGTGTGAAGATTGAATGATTGTTCCTCTCTTTTGTGTGGAGCTTTAAGTCGTTCTCACCTCTTAACCTCCCGTCTTCTGGAGCTATGGGAGGCAGATTACTGGATGGGAGCTTCAGTAATAATCAGCTAATGGCTGCGGTTATGTCGCCTCTGGGAGATCCTTTGGTGGAGAACTGACGAAACAAGATCTACAATTGATCTGATGAGATGAAACTCAGCAGAAAGGAGAAAGCAATCAAAGCAGAGAAGCTAAGGGAAGTTGTTTTTGAGGAACGGGAGGTATTTTAGGAGACCCTTTGGGTGTCTCGTAAAGCCTCTTTTCACCAGGATGTGATGTCACACGAGGTGCCGGAGCTGCCAGATGAGGAGCATCAATCTTCCTGACACTTTTCATACCGATCTGTTCCCACCTGGCTACCATTTCAGCAGATCGTAAATATGTGTAGGCCGGTGCAGTCCATAGTGCTTCACATAGACATTTCACAGGAAATTGATATCACACAGAATACCAGTAAAATACATCAAAACAAACTACAAATATCATGGAGTAGACATATATAACAAATACATTTAGATTAAACGATGAAATTGTACATTAAAGTAGATTTATTCAAGTACTGTACTTAAGTACAATCTTGAGGGGTTTTATTTGAGTATTTCTTACTTCTACTCCTCTACAGTTCAGAGGTACATGGTGTACTTCTCCTCCACTACATGTATTAATACCTTTAGTTACTTCACAGATGTGGATGAATGATGTGAAATATAACCAAGTGTTAAATCAGACTTTAGTTCCACCTGGAGTAAATTCACCAGCTACCCTGCAGTCTACAAAGTACTTCAGACTAGCTGCACCTCCACCAGCTACCCTGCAGTCTACAAAGTACTTCAGACTAGCTGCACCTCCACCAGCTACCCTGCAGTCTACAAAGTACTTCAGACTAGCTGCACCTTCACCAGCTTTGAGAACACTTTCATGATCAATCATTATAAAACATATCATAGATATTATTCTGAAATGGACCAATCAAACAATGACTACTTTCACTGTCTTTCACTATATTTTGATGAGAATACTTTTCTACTTTCACTTGAGGAACGTTTTGAATGCAGGACTTTTACTGTAACAGAGTATTCCTACACTCTGGTACTTCTACTTTTACTAAGTACAAGATCTGAGTACTTCTACTTTCACTCAAGTACTGTACAAGATCTGAGTACTTCTACTTTTACTACAAGAACAAGATCTGACTACTTTTACTCAAGTACAAGATCTGACTACTTCTACTTTTACTCAAGAACAAGATCTGACTACTTCTACTTTTACTCAAGAACAAGATCTGAGTACTTCTACTTTTACTCAAGTACAAGATCTGAGTACTTCTACTTTTACTCAAGTACAAGATCTGAGTACTTCTACTTGTACTCAAGTACAAGATCTAAGTACTTCTACTTTTACTCAAGTACAAGATCTGAGTACTTTTACTCAAGAACAAGATCTGAGTACTTCTACTTTACTCAAGAACAAGATCTGAGTACTTCTACTTTTACTCAAGAACAAGATCTGAGTACTTCTACTTTTACTCAAGTACAAGATCTGAGTACTTCTACTTTTACTTAATCTATAAAGAAGTAATTCAGCAGAGGTGGGAGAAGTACTCAGATCTTAAGTAAAAGTGGAAGTACTCAGGTCTTGTTCTTGAGTAAAAGTAGAAGTACTCAGATCTTGTTCTTGAGTAAAAGTAGAAGTACTCAGATCTTGTACTTCTCCCACCTCTGCTGAATTACGTCTCTATGGGAGTTAAACTGCAGTTTCCTCTCAACTACAGTATTTCTGTGATCTTGCATTGTGCCTCCTCCTCCTCCTCCTCCTCCTCCTCCTCCTCCTCCTCCTCCTCCTCCTCCTCCTCCTCCTCCTCCTCCTCCTCCTCCTCCTCTCCATTGAATGTTAATGACTGTCTGCAGCCTTTCCCTCGGAGCATCACAATCTGCTGCAGTAAACCAAAGCCTTCGTGCTTTTTGAATGATCACCTCGACCTCTCTTTGTGAACGATGACACGCCGTGGGTTCAGTGTCAAATCCACATTAAAGCCACAAGATACTGTTTCTCAGTGTAAACGATGTCATTGGTGAATTTAAAGCTCATTAGTATAGAGATGTATCTAAGTGGTGAGTAATGGTCCTAATTCACATGGTTCTTCAACCAGTCAACTTTCTGACATGTTTCCAGAAGCATCCTCAGCTATCGTTCGCGCCAAATGTTAGAAGAAATATGATAAATTATCGTTGGCGTGGCCTGAGCTGAACCCATTGAAATGCAGCTCATCATTTAGATAGATCTTTAATTAATTAAATTCTTTGCTAACCCCTGACTCACAGGAAGCCGTGACTGGACCCACTGAGAGAGGACCTTTCAGCCTCAGGTGGTCCTCCTCTGTGCAACCCTTAAAAAGCAACTTTTCAAATGACCAGGCGTAAATCACCCACACTGACGCTCAAGGTGGAGGACGAGCGCGTGCTTCTTCTTTCTAAGCACCAAGCCGTGAGAGGCAGAAACTGGAACACAAGGGCCGTTTCTCGATGTCGAGTAAAGCTGCTCCAGAGCCACTATTTCAAGCATACTACGTCATCGAGTGGCGCCGAATCACTGTTTAAACGCCCAGCATACATGTGCTACCAAGCAAGCCTCCTCGACAGTGAGGAACGGCCACTGTGACCTGAAAGCACCTCGCTGCGATGTCAGGACAGTAAAAAGTCTTTCCAAGCCACGAGCAAAAGCCGCCACGTCTGTTCTTCATCCCCTTCCGCTGAATCATCCCTCGATACATCATTCAACTCGGCTAGACCTTATCAAAGTTTGGAGACATGTAGAACACAGACACTCTTTCCTCCCTGAAAACACTTAAGTCTGAATAGTGGTATCATCCCTGCAGATATTTGCCCTCCACTGGGAATCCGCATGCTTTGCTTCTTTCAGCCGAAGGTCCTAATATGTCCCGTATGCTGCATTCCTCCCGCGAGGCTCACGGTGTGCCACTCCCTGTCACTGTGAGATCTGCTGTGACACTGCTCGCAAATAATCTCACACATTCACGATCGAACACCTGAACCCTAACTTTGCGAACTCTTAAAGAAGCCCTGTTGTGCTTGTCTCCATTTCCTGTAGTGTGTTATATCGGTTTGGTCGTGCATGTCTGAAAAGGCTCAGATCCCTGTGTGTTAAACTACAGACGCCACCATTGTCTCCCTTTTTGCTTCCAAACCTCATTAAGTCATTAAAATATTGGGATCCTTGGATTGTTACAGCATGCATTTCAAAGTTGTCAGCATGCTTCAGCAGTATTACTGTCTGGGAACAAGAATATCTCCAAACCACAATTGCCTCTGCAGCATTTAACCCCCCGGTGTATCTGCTATAAGTCTATAAGGATTAAATTATACACCAGATAAAGTGGGGCTTTGTTTCTGGGAAGCTGAGTCATCTCCAAAGCATACTCCAACGACACATCTATTTTTACTTTCATTGAGAGCCATTTGTTATCTGGAAATATCCCACAGCATGTGTCTTTCAGGGCAATCTGACATGACTCTACCGCCCCCACCTGGCAGCAGGAGGAACTGCACCTCTTCTTGTCAGTCCAGTTTTAAGAGGTGATTCTGTTTTAGTGCTCCGGGGGTTGTGTGTCGAATCCCTCCTCCCATTATTCTCTTTTAAAAAGCTCTTCCTGAAAAGCCTGGATATCGTCTGCGACACCGCTGCCATCCTCGCCTTTTTATTCCCTCGTCTTCCACTTGACCCTTTCCACTTTCATCACTGAGAGTCTGTCACTATGACAACAGTGTCTTGCTGGTGTGGAGGCAGACAGACCCCAACAAATGAAGTACAGACTGTCTTGAGTAGCTAATACATCTAAAGTAAGAGTAGCGGAAAGATGAATCCTATTTCAATACGCTAAGGAGGAGAAGCGGTGGGTCTTCAGAAGGGATTTAAACATCTCTAAAAAGTAAAGGCAATATACTAAGGTAGCGTAAACTCAGGTAATATTTCAAATAACTTGTGTCCTTTTTTTAATGTTTGAATTCTTGTCTTTCACAGAGATGTTAAGGCTGGAAACATTCTCCTCGGAGACGACGGTTCAGTGCAAATTGCAGGTATTTACCCGCCAACACCAACCTAGATTTAACATGTCTGTTTTTGTTTGTTTGCAGCCCCTATTAAACTGCCAAGTGCCCATGGTGTATGTGTGCCTAGGAAGCCGGAGGAAAGCGAACCCTTACTGACTTCCTGCTTCAGGTCCTTTCTCATGAATACTCTGTTTCCCTTCTTCAGATTTTGGCGTCAGTGCCTTTCTAGCAACAGGTGGTGACATGACGAGGAATAAAGTGCGCAAGACGTTTGTGGGAACGCCGTGCTGGATGGCTCCCGAGGTCATGGAGCAGGTTGGTGCCAAGTTACAATTATTGACAACAGAAAACTCACAACTTGTATCAAATAAAATCTATTTAAATTGGTCAAAAAGCTGCTGTTTTTTCTTCAACTGACACTATTGTCAAAATTGAAGGCCTAAAGTTTATCATCTCTCGTTTGTAAGCCTATTATAAAGGACAGTATTTTGTACTTTAAATCCGACGTTGTCTACTTTTTTTTGTCCCTCATTTCAATATGAGATAAAGATTATGTTTCTTTTTCCACAGGTGAGGGGTTACGACTTCAAAGCAGATATCTGGAGTTTTGGGATCACAGCCATCGAGCTTGCCACGGGGGCCGCACCTTATCACAAATACCCTCCGATGAAGGTGAGGACACTGTGGCGCTTTCCTACTTAATGAGTTAGCGACATGGAACACATGCCATCTTTGACTTCCTGCTCACGAGATGCCAAAGGTCGGTGACATTTGAGTAATGCCGTGTCTCCAGGTCTTGATGCTGACGCTGCAGAACGACCCCCCCGCTCTGGAGACCGGCGTCACGGACAAAGAGATGGTGAAGAAATACGGCAAGTCCTTCAGGAAGATGATCTCCATGTGTCTACAGAAGGACCCGGAGAAAAGGTGTGGATCGTCTTTACCTCTCAAAGTCTACTTTATTGTCAATCTTTCAGTGTGTGTGTGTACAGACGGAGAGATCGAAATACCGTTTCCCACAATCCCGAATACAATAACAAAGATATATAAAGAAAGATGTACAATCCAAAGACACATTTAGACCTAAATAAAGCACAACAATCAATATACACAAAAGAACAGTCACTTCAATAACTCGTTTGTTCTCTTTCTGCTGTTTTCCAGGCCGACTTCCATAGAGCTGTTGAAGCATAAATTCTTTCAGAAAGCAAAGGTAGGTTCTTCTTTAGCCCGCTGCGGACCAGCGAGTCGGCGTTTTAATCCTGCTGATAAAATAGCATCTGAAGAGTTTAAAAGGAAGCTGCTATTTGTAGGTTGTTTATGAATCATAATGCATCACAAGATGAACATTAACCAACTACTCTCCCTGAGGTGTTTGCTTTTGGAGATAAGCAGTGAAACTCCAGCTCTGGCTGCACACCACCCTAAAAACTGGGACAACTAGAGTGCCGACTCAGCACGTCTCACTGCACAAACACGATCTGATTGGTTTGCCTTTCTCTGGACCTGCAGTACACTGTGTGGCCAGCAGAGGGCAGGCGTTGTGCTTCTTTTCATGGACGTATAATAAGAAGGTTATTTTAGATAAGGTACACATTTAAATTAATGAGAAACCCTGCAGATGGGATTAAAATGGCTGTCGAGCAATCGGTGATTATTGATTTGCTCAGATTCAACGTTTTATTGTCACGTGCAGGAGTTAAAAAGGTGGGGTGGGTAAGTTTGAGAAACCGGTTCGAGATACACTCGAGTTATATTCCATGGAATGCTCGTAACATCCCGATAGCAATGAATATCTGAAGTGCTTTGACAACAAATCGATTAAAATATCTCATCAGTGGAAGCCGTGGCGCAGTAAAAAGCACGACCAATCATCTGAGCCGGCCCGGCTAAAGTAACTGGACGGCCTACCTGCCTGTCAGCCCACCATCTGGGCACGAACTTCTCCCGTGCCCTCATTGGTCATGTGCGCGTTCGTGTGTGTTGGAGGAGGGGCTCTGTGAGGAAGTGGCAGATTCTTTCCGGCTGTGTATTTTCAAATTCTAGCGCACTCGAGCTGGTTTCTCCAAAATGACCTACCCCACCTTTAAGTAGACTATAAGCATGCATGATAGATAAAGCTAAAACAAAATGTAAATTAAAATACTGTACAGAATCTGCGTATACTGTATGTCACTGTTGGTAACACAAGCGAAAGTGGATTTGATATACAAAAAGACTTTACCAGAAGTAATTAGGTTTCAGATGAGATTTGAAACTAAAAGGACCTGACCCTCGGTGTGTCTCGCACCTTGAGCGCTGGGCATAAAGGGGGCTTGTTTGATGACCTGACCTACATGAGGTGGAGCCCTATTCTGCAAGGCTTCAAAAGTAATTATTGGATTACATTCACAACTTGACATGAAGCCAGTGTGGCTAGAGTGTTGGTGAAGCACATTGTAGGTCACCGTTTAAATGGACTGATTTCCTTTCCTCCCGACAGACCCATGAATATCTACACGACCGGTTGCTGCAGAGAGCGCCCACAATAACAGAGAGGTCGAAAAGGGTAAGACGTGAGCGGTTTGAATCTACTCTCTTCTTCATGTCTCCTCTACATCAACATGTGTCCCCTCTTCTTCATGTCTCTTCTACATCAACATGTGTCCCCTCTTCTTCATGTCTCTTCTACATCAACATGTGTCCCCTCTTCTCATGTCTCTTCTACATCAACATGTGTCCCCTCTTCTCATGTCTCTTCTACATCAACATGTGTCCCCTCTTCTTCATGTCTCTTCTACATCAACATGTGTCCCCTCTTCTTCATGTCTCTTCTACATCAACATGTGTCCCCTCTTCTCATGTCTCTTCTACATCAACATGTGTCCCCTCTTCTTCATGTCTCTTCTACATCAACATGTGTCCCCTCTTCTTCATGTCTCTTCTACATCAACATGTGTCCCCTCTTCTCATGTCTCTTCTACATCAACATGTGTCCCCTCTTCTCATGTCTCTTCTACATCAACATGTGTCCCCTCTTCTTCATGTCTCTTCTACATCAACATGTGTCCCCTCTTCTTCATGTCTCTTCTACATCAACATGTGTCCCCTCTTCTTCATGTCTCTTCTACATCAACATGTGTCCCCTCTTCTTCATGTCTCTTCTACATCAACATGTGTCCCCTCTTCTTCATGTCTCTTCTACATCAACATGTGTCCCCTCTTCTTCATGTCTCTTCTACATCAACATGTGTCCCCTCTTCTTCATGTCTCTTCTACATCAACATGTGTCCCCTCTTCTTCATGTCTCTTCTACATCAACATGTGTCCCCTCTTCTTCATGTCTCTTCTATATCAACATGTGTCCCCTCTTCTCATGTCTCTTCTACATCAACATGTGTCCCCCTTCTTCATGTCTCTTCTACATCAACATGTGTCCCCTCTTCTTCATGTCTCTTCTACATCAACATGTGTCCCCTCTTCTTCATGTCTCTTCTACATCAACATGTGTCCCCTCTTCTTCATGTCTCTTCTACATCAACATGTGTCCCCTCTTCTTCATGTCTCTTCTACATCAACATGTGTCCCCTCTTCTTCATGTCTCTTCTACATCAACATGTGTCCCCTCTTCTTCATGTCTCTTCTACATCAACATGTGTCCCCTCTTCTCCATGTCTCTTCTACATCAACATGTGTCCCCTCTTCTCATGTCTCTTCTACATCAACATGTGTCCCCTCTTCTTCATGTCTCTTCTACATCAACACGTGTCCCCTCTTCTTCATGTCTCTTCTACATCAACATGTGTCCCCTCTTCTTCATGTCTCTTCTACATCAACATGTGTCCCCTCTTCTTCATGTCTCTTCTACATCAACATGTGTCCCCTCTTCCATGTCTCTTCTACATCAACATGTGTCCCCTCTTCTTCACTCTCTACATCAACACGTGTCCCCTCTTCTTCATGTCTCTTCTACATCAACATGTGTCCCCTCTTCTTCTGTCTCTTCTACATCAACATGTGTCCCCCTCTTCTCATGTCTCTTCTACATCAACATGTGTCCCCTCTTCTTCATGTCTCTTCTACATAACATGTGTCCCCTCTTCTCATGTCTCTTCTACATCAACATGTGTCCCCTCTGTGGAAAGAGACTCTGAAAGTTTCAGGAACAAAGATTCTCTCTCTTTTTGATCCATTTCTAAAAAACCTGTCTGAAAATGATCTGATCAGATTTTGGCCACTTTATGATGTCATAACGAGTTTTGTTTTTGTAACCATTAGCCAATTACAACCATGGTAACCCCCCCCCCCCCCCCCCCCTATCACCTTAATCTCCTCTAGAGCTCCACCGAGTTCTTTGTAACCAAATGTCTCTCAGAGGGGCGTGGGGAGGGGCTCCTTGTTTTCATCTAAAGTAACAGACAGAGAATCAGCACTTTGGAAACAGGGCTGAAACAGAGGGGATTATGGGTAATGCTGCAATGATCTGTTTGGTGTTTCAGCCAATCAGAGACATGTTGTGTCCTCAGGTACGCAGAGTCCAGGTTCAAGCGGTCGGCTTCATAAAACGGAGGATGGAGAGTGGGAGTGGAGCGACGACGAGCTGGACGAAGAGAGTGAAGAGGGCCAAGCAGCCATCGCTGCCTTAAGGGTGAGAGACACAGCAGCCCTCAGACAGGAAGTTACTAAGCCCCCGACAGGAAGTTCATTCAAGATTCAAGGCTTTTATTGTCATTAGCACATGAGCTACAGTGTAGATACGGCAATGAAAAACTGATGTCACAGGCTCCTCCAACCGTAACAAAATAATGCAAGTAAATTCAAATAGAATAGAAGTAGTGCGAGGAGAGTCTATATACAAGTCTAATTATTATTAATAATATATATATATAGTCGAAGAGATTCAGAACAATGGTTGCGTCAGTTCCCGTTTCTGTCTGTTGTGTCCCGAAGCTCGCCCTGTATTTTCAACCTCTATACGATGTTTAAAGTGTCATTCCCATGTCTGTGCAGTAGCATGTGTGTCCTTTGTCTCTCTACTGAGTGTGTGTGTGTGTGTGTGGTGTGTGTGTGTTTGTGTGTGTGTGTTTGTGTTCTGTCTGACGGCCAAGGAGAAGCAGGTGAAGCCTGTTAGTGCCACCAGGCGACAAGTGCGCTTCACCCTCCCTCTGGAGCTGCCCACACACAGGGTTGTTCACTCGCACCACGATACAGATGGCATTCCCCTAACAAGGAAGCACTCTCAAGCACGTTAGCTTTAGCGGGCGGGCAACACTTGATAAGGAGGTTGTTGTTAGAGATTCAAAGGCTTTATTGTCCTATGCAGAGGACAGTGTAGATATGGAAGTATTAGTTCCAGGGCTCCTCCAACAATGCAACATATTATATATAGGACTTAAAACACATAGTAGTGATAGTAATATTGCAAGACGAAACCGAGTAGGATAAAATAGTGCAAGATTATGATTATAAGTCCACATAACTACATTCATACATTTGTTAGATACTCTTTTTTAAAGACGTGAGAGTACCTTTCCTGGAAGCCATCTGTATTTCCATCCCTCTTTCTAAATCACTTGTAATTAATACTGACCCGATCTCACGGCTAATGACTTATCAACCCCGTTTTTAATTACAGCACTAATTACTAAGGGATTCAAATTTGACCAAATCTCTTCTGCTTTGATGCTTTTCTGGAAAAAATGGGCTCTTTTGGTTTTGCTTCTGATGCTACTTGTTGGCGACTGAACTTCCTTCTCCTACACCGGCTTTATTAGTAAATATTCATACAATAACATCCTGAACATGCAGTCACTTTTTAAATCGGAGCGCCGATTCACCGCCTCTCAGGTTGTTTATTTAGGTCTGCAAGGCTACGTTTCTAGTTGGTTTCAAATCTTTATTTTAGTTGAAAATGAACACTTTAGCCGCTTTCACACCAAGTACTTTGCCGCACTTAGTTCCTAGCTCTTAGTTCCTAGCTCTTAGTTCCTAGCTCTTAGTTCCTAGCTTAGTTCCTAGCACTTAGTCCCCCATGGAACTAAAGAGCCGATCGCGTTCACACCGGAATAAGTCCCTGAGGGAAGATTAGGCAAATGAAGCCGCTAACGTCACTACTACTTCTTCTTCTTCTTCTTCTTCTTCTTCTTCTTCTTCTTCTTCTTCTTCTTCTCTTCTTCTTCTTTCTTCTCTTTTCTTCTTCTTATTCTTCTTCTCTTCTTCTTCTTTCTTCTTTCTTCTTTTTGATTCTTCTTCGTCTTATTCTTTTCTTCTTCTTCTTCTCTTCTTCTTCTTCTTCTTCTCTTCTTCTTCTTCTTCTTCTTATTCTCTTCTTCTTCTTCGGGTTTACTGGCAGTCCGCAAACCACTTCACGGCGTATACTGCCGCCCGGAGTCCCCGGCCGGAAGTCCCCGGAGTTTCTGGCGATTTATTCGGAAGGCTTCAGTAGAAGCTTTCCGAGTAAATCGCCAGAACGCCGACACCTCCTCATCTCCGCCGCTCCCATGTTTTTTTTTTTGCCATAAGTTAGTAAGCCATAAGCGTCTTTGGGTTCAAGAAAAAGCGCTATAGAAATAAAATATATTATTATAAATTATTATATATATATTAAGTTATTCTCTCTCCATTGGTGCGCTGGGCTAATGCTAATGCTAACAATGGTAATGCCAGCAAATAAAATGGTGGCTTCACAAAACTTTTCCGAGTTTTACGGGGCGTGGTTTGCAATCCGCCCACCAATCAGAAATTGGAACTTTTTTCTCCCCAGGAAAGCACCACCTCAATAGCAGGCACTAAAGATGGGTGAAAAGGTTCCCATGAACTAAGTTCTCTTTTTGGTGTGAACGCAAAATCCCAGGAGCTATCGGAACTAAACGGGAAAAGTACTCCGGTGTGAAAGCGCCTTTTGACCCTCTGTATCTTCATTTTTTGTTCACTTATGCTGTTTCTCTGCTTTTCAAACTCAAACTAAAAACAGAATTGCTATAGAATATATATTTCACTCGTTTACAGCTCAGATTAGAATTAGCATCATGATATAATTAGATAGGAATCAGTTTTTTTGGCTTATTATTGATGTAAATATGGAGATACAGATACAGTTGTGGTCAAAAGTTTACATACACTTGTAAAGAAGGGACATGTTACCCAGTGGCGGATTTAGGATTGTAGGAGATCCGGGGCTTTGCCACCATTTTGAAGTTGTTGAGCGGGGGGGGCTCAAACTGTGGACTCGCCGGAGCCTCGCAGCAGGGGTAGTACGCAGACTACTGTCCCGCAGCTGCTGCCTCTCTGTTGGACTCCGGTACTGCACATTACTCACGAGACGTTTCTCAGTGAAACATTCGGGGCTTGAGCCCAAGTAGCCCCCCCCCTAGCGCCGCCACTGATGTTACCAACTGTTATCATTGCTGTATGTATATTTTTGACCGAGCAGATTTTTATCACATTTTCAGAAGACCCATTATAAATTCATAAAAGAACCAAACTTCATGATTTTTGTTTTGTGGCAAAGTAGTATGTGCTCTAATCACAGAAAAATAAGAGTTGTAGAAGTTATTGAAAAGTCAAGAAAGTCATGAAATACATGTTCTTTACAACTTTTGTATATAAGGGGTTGCTGCCCTGTTAGACAATACATAGCTATATCAAACTTCTGTCATTAACACAACATATTGGCACCAAGTCGTGAAGCGAATCTTCCCACAGTTTAGACATCGGTGCATTCGCCTTAAAGGATGACCGATAAATGAGGACAGTAGATGCGTTTTAATCCGTCCACCTCTCTGCTTCCTGTGTGTTCTTTGCATCGTGTGTGTGTGTGTGTGCGTGTGTTATTGCTTTTCTCTCCAGCGTCACACCGATATCCTCTCTGAGTGTTGTATTCTTCTCTCTGTCTCCAACAGTCGCCCAGAGTGAAGGAGGGCTCGCAGAACTCGGAGGTGAGTTTTTAGAAGTTATTTCTTTACAGCAGCAGCAGCGTGGTTTCTACACAGCTCATTCTTAGTTATCTGTCTTTCATGTGTCATTCATATCATGTCAGTAGTACAGGTTAAGTATATATATTCTTATGTATATGTTATAACTTGCTTTATATTTTTGGTTATTGTTAATTTGTAAATTGTATATTTTCTACTTTCTCGTTTATTTCTAGTCTTTTTTTAATTTGTATTGTACAATGCCATGTCCTTTTATGCTGCTGCAACACAAACATGTCCCAAATTGGGATCAATACAGTACTATCTTCTTATCTCTTATCTTAAGTGAAGCAGCGATTTAAGTGTAACTCACATTCTGTAGAAGGTGCTGAAAGAAAGGCAGGTTTTCCTATAAATTAAATCATTGTCGATCCTAAACATCTTGGTTTCTTTTTTGGAATATATTTTGTAAAACTATTACCGTACTTTTTGGACTATAAGCCGCGACTTTTTTCCCCATTTTTCTTGTACAGCTAACGGCCACTAGGGAACCTCCTAAATCTATGGATTTTACAGGTAAAATTAACCACCTTTAACACTACGGGCTCTATGACCGGTCCGCGCCCGCCACCTTTAAGCGGCGGGCTCCAGCAGGAAAAGCTGGAGGCCGGAAAAGAGTGAGACAGGTAGCGCGCCAAAGTAAAAGTGGAACCGAGAGACAGAACGAGAGCAAGACAGACGGACAATTTAGCTGCTGCGGCTCATATGTAGGTGCGCTTTATAGTCCGGAAAGTACGGTAGTGTTTATTTAAGACATAGTAACTGTACATCTTAAGTTTGTCTGTCCGAAATGCCTTAAAATAAAAACATTAAAAAGTACGAACATTAGGGAGTGATCAGGACTTCAGTCAAATCTGGCCTATGAGGTTTTACGAAATCAGTCCACTTTCTCCATCTGCCAATCACTAATAGTCCCAGTTTGTGATTGACAGATGGGTTTCTTCTTTTCTAAGGTAAAAAAACGTCTTATTGATATCCATCTTCTCTTTAATGCATTTCTCCAGCAGTCCTTCCAGACTCCAGAGCCTTTAAGCAGTCTGCCCCCCCCGCTGACCCCAGGTCAGGCAGATCTACCTCAGGCTGCTCCACTGCAGCCCCCCACCCAGGCTACGTCTCCCAACACTGCTTCTCTCTCACAGGTGAGCCCCCCCCCCCCCCGACACTCCTGTGGGAGGGTTTATTATGTTTCATCCTGCTCTAAAGTCTGTGTGTGTTGACAGGTGCCAGCCGCCTCAGGAGGCCTCAACTCTCCCATTTTTGGTATTAAGGTTAAGGTGAGTGTTCCTATTGGTGCATACAATAAGAGGATACATAAGAGGATAGGGGCCAACCTTGTTTGGGAATTGTGACTTTTCCCCCCCTGGGAATTCAGATTTTTCTTTTAAGGAATTCTGACTTTTTTTCTGGGAATTCTGACTTTAATAAGAATTCAGATTTTTTTTCTTCTCAGAACTAAAGTACTTTTGATGAGCCCCCTAATCCTTTTCTGTAAATATGTCCAACAGGTTTGATCAACCGATAGATGATCTGCTTAGCTCCTCTAATCTGTCATCTCTTTCATCCCCTCAGGAATCAAAAGAAGGAGCTAAATGACATTCGCTTTGAGTTCATGCCAGGCAGAGGTGAGTGGAGCTTCTGTCTTCACGATATGAAATCCCAACCTGTGTCACAGAGTAGTTAAAGAATGTCTTTAGCGTCTCATGTCTTGGTGGCGGACGCCTCATTTTGGATAATAATCAGTGAGCTGAACGGAAAATAAAAGTGTACAAAGGCCTTCAAATCAATATTTATCAGCCCTGAGAACAAAACGCTGACACACAGCTGTTGGTGTCTAAAGAATTGTATTCAACCTAAAACCTTAAGAGAAGAAAGCTATTTTAACAATCAGAACCAGAGGAAGTGTTTAAACCACATATTATATCCTGTTTCTCATCCTCTCTCAGACACGGCAGACGGTGTTCCCAGGAGCTGGTGTCCGCCGGCTGGTGGACGGGAGGGACTTAGTAATAGGTCAGTGATTTTTTATTAATACCACAGCAACATTT